>NC_079525.1:370000-537500 GCF_003711565.1 Takifugu flavidus
CACGTGCACGTCGGAGTGCAGCGCAGACCAAAGGTAACAGAGGTTGGACTGTACAGCCTGGAGAACAAGGACAGCCTTGGAAACGGGCTCGTAAAACAAAATCAATCAGAACCGCATTGATTGTTGGGGGAAGAACCCAAAGCAAAGAAGAAAAAACTCTTTCAGAACCTTTCAGACTCTTTTCAGACTCTTTTCAGACTCTTTTCAGAATCTTTCAGAATCTTTCAGACTCTTTTCAGACTCTTTTCAGAATCTTTCAGAATCTTTCAGACTCTTTTCAGACTCTTTTCAGAATCTTTCAGAATCTTTCAGACTCTTTTCAGACTCTTTTCAGACTCTTTTCAGAATCTTTCAGACTCTTTTCAGACTCCAAACCTTGTTGATCCAAAGCACCCTCACATGCTTGACTGATGTGATGACGCTGGACGTGGAGATAGTGGAGTAGTTGTGGGTAGTTGTGGGTAGTTGTGGGTCGTTGTGGGTAGTTGTGGGTAGTTGTGGGTCGTTGTGGGTCGTTGTGGGTAGTTGTGGGTAGTTGTGGGTAGTTGTGGGTCGTTGTGGGTCGTTGTGGGTCGTTGTGGGTCGTTGTGGGTAGTTGCACGCTGCACCAGATCAGCAGAGGCAGCGGTGACGCTTGCAAATATCAGTAGTTTGTCGCCATCTTGTGGCGAGAAGCGAAAAAGGTTCCGAGATTCGAGCCAACAGTGGTTCGGGGCAAAAGGTGAAAGATTGACGTTTCATATTTACACCGAGGCTAAAAAATAGGGTAAATAAGGGTGATTGGATTGGATTTGATGTAAACATCATTTAAGAAGGCGTCTAAAGTTGCTTCCATGCAAGTCTGTTTCAATACTGCGTCATGAAAACATGTAAAATGTTGAGAGAGATAAACAATTCAAAGTTCTAAAAACAGCAGAAATTTAGATGACCCTCCATTCTTAAAGCAGCTAATCTGTGAGTACTCAGATGAACCGACGACATTGATATGGTGGCCATATATATTCTATATGCTCTGAGGCATTACCAGTGGTTTCCAGCTTCCGTCCACACACAGAAAAACCAGCTGGACAACATGTGCAACAACGAGATCCCAGATAATGAAGGAAAACTCATCCAGAACAAACACGGGTCCAAACAGGAAGGCGATATTTTCAACCAGCGTTGAAAAATGAGGAAAAACTGGAAAAGTGATACTGTTTCCTATTTTGACAGGATGGGGGGTGGGTGTGGGTGTGTGTGGGGGGGGGGGGGGGGCACAACAGCCCCCCCCAACAGGCTGGAACGCAGAGTGGAATCTGAGAAATATGAGAAATATGAGAGGAGATGACAAGACTCTTTCCACGCAGTGTCATCGTGGCCTCAGGGCAGACACACACACACACACACACACACACACACACACACACACACACACACACACACGCACACACGCACACACACACACACACAGGTTGAACATCGACCCCCCTCCCCCCAGAAAGGTCGACCAGAACGTAACTTTCTATACTTTTAGAATACTTTTAGTCTTCGCTGACTACCTCAGCATGAAACCCGTAACCATGGCGACGAGGCGCGGCGTGTTTGGCGTCCCCGCGTGATCGTCTGCTGAAAGTGTGCCGCCGTGCCGCCTCTCTGGCTCCCGCTCAGCCGCTGACGCCGGGTTTCAGTGTGAGCGCGCAATCAAGGAAACGATTGATTGGAGCCATTATTGTCTGATTAGCCCAGCGGCCGCGCTTTCCCTGCCTGCTGAGTGAGTCTATTCTGAGGCTGGAAACAATAAAGGAGCCCTCCTCCATCTGCCTTCCGCTCTGCCCCTGAATACCCCCCCTCCGCCACCTCTCCCAGCTTCCCCGGACCGCCGCTCGTCGGATCCCTTCTCCAGCCTTTATGAGGACACCTCTGTCCATCCTGTTTGGAGAAAGGATTCCTCAATCACCTTAATCCACCCTTCGTCTGAATTCCCCCTACCTCGCTTCAACCCCCCCCCCTTCTCTGTCTGACCAACCAGGAAGTGTGAGCAGGAAACAGCTGCCCCCCCCCCCATGTCCGCCCACTCGCTGCTACCCAGGTGCATCCTGGGAATGGTGCAACGTGTCATCGGCATGTAAGAGCTGCTGTTACAGTAACCTTTCTATCGGGAGGGAAACATAAAGCCTCTTTACTTTGACCACAAACTAAAGACGCCATTAACCTTCGCTCCGGCCCGGGTGCACGCGCTGGGCCAGAACATTGTCCCGGGGTCAAAGGTCAGCGGCCGGGGCCGGGGATTACCTAGAGCGTGCGCGCCCGCCGGCGCTCGCAGGATTGTCGGTCACTTTCTCCGCGAAGCCGACTGTGAAAATTACCTCACACAATTAGGCTCCGGTGATTCTTATCACCCGACACACAATAGTGTTTACGAGACGTGGAGGAAACGGGGCCACGGAGCCCGCTTCAGGGAGTGTGTGAGGATCTACTGGGACGCGTGCACGTAACCATGCATCACAACGCTATGTTTTGGCCTTCTAATCTGTGCTCCCCTCTAATCTCATCTCATCTCATCTCATCTAATCTAATGATTAAAAAGTTAGATCAAGTCAAGCTAGTCCTGTAAAGCAGCCGTGGCTGCTAACAAACAGAAGCAGAAATTCCCCTGACACGTCTGAGTCCTCCTGTTCGCTCAGCAAACCTCAAACTAAAAAAAATGGCTATTATTAGCATTAGCATTGTGGGCTGGAGCTAATGCCCTCACGGACCATGTTTACTGGCCTGGTAGGCACACACACACACACACACACACACACACCATCGATACTGTGCGGCACACATACATTAGGAGGGTGTGACAACTTGGCTCCGAGATTAAAACAATCCTCTCTCGATTTCTTCCTGGCTCACTGGAGAAGCGGAAGCTGTCTTTTATTGTGTGTTTCTATTATTGTCCCCATTTACAGTTGCTGCGTTCACACGAGGACTTAAATAACAAGGTCAGCGGCGTGTCCCCCCCCCCCCCCCCAACCCACCAGGGTGAGGATTTGGACTGTTGGTCCGTTGCAGTAAAATCGGGGGGAAACCCGAACTTCACCGATTTCACGCCTGTGAGGACGCGACTATTAAAACGTTTTAACAGATTAAAATCTCCCTCCACGTCTTTGCTGTCAGGACTTTTCAGCACAACTTCGTGTGACATATTTATATAATTTTAAACACTACTTGCTTGTATCCGAAGTCTCTACATTCAAGGTGGAACACAAAGTGAGATGTAATCCCTGAAGGATTCCGCCGTGTCCCTTGTGTAGATTTATATATGTTACAGGCAAATTCGTGCAACGTGTGCAGGCGCCGCGGTGCCACATCAACGGCGTTCTGGCGCTCAGGGGGCGATCAGCCGGAACCACAGCTGCAGCAGGCAAAACGGCGCAGCGGACCATCGAGTGGCGGCTCTGCCCGCTCCCTCATCCTGAGCCACCCGGCACGTTCAGGCCCTCGGCCCAGTGAGCGGTGCTGATGGTGATGGCGATGGTGGTGATGTATGGAAAGGGTGGGGGGGGTTGGGCAGAAAGCACGATGAAGGCCACGACGGAACTGCCTGGCGCGCGTTCCAAAAATTGGGATTTCTTTCCCAGGACCTCGAAGGTCACGCAGCCGCCGCGGCTCCACGCCTGTGTCCCAGCCGCTGACCTGGAGGTGGGAGGAGGCGGCAGGAACGGGCGGGCGCGAGCGTCACACGGAGGAAGGAAGGTTGGCAGCTCTCGCAGAGGGAAGTTGGCCCCTCTGACGACTGGAGCGTTGCTCGTCAGCGCCGCAGGTGCACGCTGACGTCGCTAACGAGTGGAGTCGTTTGCATTTGTGAAAGAAAATGGTGGAATTTAGGTTCAGAGTCAACGTGCAGGTGGATTTGCTGCTTTCATCTGCTAATAGACGTCGACTCCCCTCGCTAGGGTTCCAGATAATAAATGCCATGAATAAAATGACTGCAATTTCAATTTTAAAGCTAAAAAGAATTGTTTTTAACGTGGAAAGTGAGGACAGACGACGTCCGTGCAGGTTCATGCACGTGACTCCGTTTTATAGACAGAAGAGACTTTTGATTGGTACAGACCCTATCATAAAGATGGGATTCTGACAGTAATGTGCACGTGTATAGGAGATTTTCCTGTCTCAACACGTGTGTGTGTGTGTGTGCGTGTGCGTGTGTGTGTGTGGTGTGTGTGTGTGTGCGTGTGTGTGACATTAATATGTCTGCCTGAACATGTGTAACAGTAACGAACGTGTGCAGTCAAACAGTTTGTTTATCACAGTGGGATGTTAGTGGGATATTTCCAGCAGGATTCTTCAAAGTCTGAACTGACCAGCAGACGTAAACCTGTGTGTGTGTGTGTGTGTGTGTGTGTGTGTGTGTGTGTGTGTGTGTGTGTGTGTGTGTGTGTGTGTATTGGATGTGGAATGGGAGGTGGGGTGGTGGAGGTTCCTTATCTCCAGGCCACAGGCAGCTTTTGAGGCTGTTATCAGCGGCCACCATATTGCACTCGCACATCCTCTTGTCCAGCAGGGAGCGGAAAACTCTCCCTGCCCCCCCCCCCCCCCCCGCCATGTCCCACCTCATATTTGCCAGGACCAGGGATATTGTGTCCCGCTGGCAGAGAGAGTGAGAGAACGAAGGGTCGGACAGGCGGACAGTGACAGACAGACAGGGGGACAGGTGGACAGACAGACAGGGGGACAGGCGGACAGACAGACGGGGGGACAGGTGGACAGACAGACGGGGGGACAGAGTCCAGAGTTTGCCTTTGTCCACCTTGTGGTCCCAACCCTGCGTCTGTCCCTCCGGCCGCTGAAGCTCACGATCGTTTCTTGTTGTGTTAGTGACACGTGTGAGAGGAGGCGTCATGTCACACATGTGAGTGTGACAGAGGCTGCGACAGGAGGAGGAGGAGGAGGAGGAGGAGGAGGAGGAGGAGGAGGAGGAGGAGGAGAGGAGGAGGAGGAGGAGGACGCTATATACTGAGGAGAGACGCCGCGCACCCGCCCGCTGGAGTTCAACGGATGATTTGGACAGACAGATGTGCCCCACAGCAGCTAAAACATCTGTGAGTACACGTTTAACCTGCCCTCCAACGTCAGACGTCTTTACTCTTTATGGGCTTTATTCTATCCTTTATTTTATTTTGCCTGCTGCCTCGTGTCTGCATATTTTGGGAAGAAGAGTTAACTGTACAAATGTGGTGGATCATATTTTGAAGAGCACAAGTAAAAGTAACTCCAGATGGATTATAACTTCTCAGAGAAGTACAATCGCATGCAAATGTTAAAATAACCTAAATAACAGCTAATCGGGGACGAGCGGAGCACAATTATCAAGAAATCCTGATTAAGGAAATGACTCTTGAATTTTTAAAGCCGTTTACGTTGTTGACTTGATGGGTTATTTCTGGGTTTTTCTGACGTGACTTTGTGATGTTAATCTATAAATGTCTCGATGGTAAAAATGACACTGGCTGTGAAAGACGGAACTGTTCAAAATAAAGACCAGAACAGCTGCAAAACCCCCAGAAAAAGAAAGAAATAACGCGCAGGACCGAGCGATCTCGAAACGCAGCGTCCCGCCGTCCGGCTGATCTGTGGGTCAAAATGGAAAAACCTAACTCTCATTTTTAGCCTTTTACATGTCGTTCGGCTCAAATTTGACCTTTTTTTTCTATCTGACCTATTTAGGTTGACTGATACCAAACATGCCGTATATCCTGAGTGCATTCTTTTTCTTTGTCTTTTGTTCAACAGCCTCTTTGATATCACTCCAATCTTCAGTCTGGGAAGTTTCAAACGCTTTAAAGGATTTTGACTCACATCCTCAGAACACACACACACTAAGGGGCAGAATTATTCAGAACGGCCTCCGGAGACCCGCTCACAGGCCCCCGATCTGAGGCGCAGGATGCCTGCAGAGAAGAATGTGACTCAGGCCGCCGTACGACACCCGCCGCCGCTCCGCGTAGCTTCCAGGGACGGCGCCATGGAAACGGTCGCCTGTTAAAGCCCGCGCAGAACCAGCCGGCGTGAAAAATGTCCCACTGGCACCTTTTCACTCACATCCTGGGGATCTGAGGAGACCAGAGAGACGTCCGTGTCTTCGGAAGAGGACATCCAATGAGAGACCGTTCAGAGACCACTGCGGTACGAATGTGCACGTGACGCTGACACAGGGAAGAGAGCACACAGCTGAGAAGAACCTGAGTCGGGTACCAGCAAGGTTCCACCATGATGGAGAAGCTGGACCCCGCTGCCACACCTGCCTCTCCCATAGACCTTCCTCGCCGCTCCTCCTCTTCCTCCTCTGAAGCATCTTCCCCAGATTGTGCTTCCACAGAGCAGCACAGCCCCCCCCGAGGAAGGCGTCACGAGATGCTGTCGGCCACGGCACTGAAGACAGGGGCTGCGTGGACACCCCCCCCTCCCTGAGCCCTCCTCCTGGGCTCAACACTCAGCACACGGGGACGGACCAGGCCCCCGTGCCTGCTGCCATGGACGCTGATGAAGAGGAGGACAAACCAGGAGGCCCAACATGTGCCGGAGCTCAAACGGACGGGTCCCCGGCTCCTTCCTCTCCGCCTCCTCTTCTCCCCGCCCCGGCCAAGACCACCCCCTGTCCCGTCCCGCTAACAACCGCCACCGCCTCTCTGCCCCTGTCCTCTCCGTCCTCGGCCCTTCCTCCACACATACCGGTCATCAGCCTCGGACACAGCAAACCCCCCCTCCCGCTCACCAGCACCCCTCTGACCGCCCTCCACCCAATTCCTCACCTGTTACACGGGCCCCACGGGGACCTCAACCGCACCCAGCTGGCCTGCCTGCCTGTTGCCCACCCTGGCTCCTCCGTGGGCCCTGCGGGGCCCCCAGCTGCCTCCCCAGGTCCCCTGTTCCCTCAGCAGTACCTGTCGGCTCACCCTCTGTTCAGCAGGTGAGTCGGCCTGTTAGCTGTTATTAACTGGTTATTATCATCAACCCTGAACACGGTCTGGAGCAGATCTGCCCTGTTTCAAACTATTATTAAGAATTTGCCGAGTAGACGAAAGTGAAATAAAATAATTTGCCTTTGAGATATTAAAGAATTAATTAAGTGGAAGTCTGAATTCTCTTATAATATATGGAATATTGTCATCTAACAGGAAGACAATTAAAAGCACCAGTCGCATAGACCGATTTCTCCCTCACACACTCACACTCACACACTCACGCACACACACACACACACACCACACACACACACACACACACACACTACCCTTTCCTTGGGTAAGGGAGAACTTTTGTTGGCAACAGCGGGGGTTTTTGTATCAGAGGAAACCTCAAACTGCAGGGATTTCATGACATCCCATCATGATTAATAGTTGCGTGGTTTTGTGACGTTGACAGCAGGATGTGTGCAGTTTTAAGGCAACTTCACATTTGTCACCCCAACGTTCGAGCATTAATCATATTTTGGGCGTACCAAGAAAGCTGAGGGTTGATGCTACATTTAGCCGCTGGCTACATTTAACCGATAGCAAGAGCATTGAACAGAGGTTCTTCATGGTTAATAAAGCCCCCCCCCCACCAATGCTTATCTACTCTGCTCTGTTTCACCATCTGTCATGGAGGTCTGGGACTCCGGTTCCCTTCTCACACCTCTGTAGCGTGTTTGTAGCAGGAATCATTGATCTGAAGCAGCAGGTTTCATGAGCTAAATCTCGGCATGAACCAATCCCCAATCGGGCTCCGACCACAACAAACCACTTCTACGCTCCTGCAAGAGCTGCCGTCACTAATTCAGCTCAATTCATGGCGCTACATAAAAAACGCTCCTTGTTTTTCCTCTGTAGTTCCTACCTGGGCCCCTCGGGAGGGAATTACGGCCTCCTCAACAGCCGGATCAAGCGGAGAGCCTCCTCACACCTGGAGATGGAGATGAGCGAATGTGAGTTTCCGATTCAGACACCTTCACGTCTTCTCCTGGATCCTGTGAGCCGTCCTGCCACAGATCAGCTGTTAGATGATGGCAAAAACCGTGGCAACTGCAGCTCAACAAAACTAACCCGTGCACAGTGGTGCCTGAGTCCGCTGTGTCCCACTCACGGTTGCCATGGTGATTCTCTCTTGGTGAGACGAAGCCGTAGATGCTGAAACGGTTTTTCTCACTGCAAGAAGCGACAAAAATGCCTGACGAGAGCTCGAGTCATTCTGTAGTTAATATAAATGTCAGTAGAGCGCTAGAAGGTCTTGGCATGGAGATTATGGTCTGGATTTGAGGTTCTCAGTCCCCCAGGTCAGGGTCGTTCTGGTGGTTGAATCATAGCAGCTGGACTGTTTGAGTTCCACGACGTGCTGATGTCAAATATGCTGCATCACTCTGAATCCGCTGGTCTTCATCTTCCTGTTTATGCCCCCCCCCCATAAGATTTTGTTTCTGTGTCTAACAGGCCCTCCTCAGAAAATCGCTCGCCGGGTCTTCACCAACAGCCGCGAACGCTGGCGACAGCAGAACGTGAACGGGGCTTTTTCGGAGCTGAGAAAACTCATCCCCACGCACCCCCCCGACAAGAAGCTCAGCAAGAACGAGATCCTGCGTCTGGCTGTCAAGTACATCAACTTCCTGGTCACTCTGCTCAACGACCAGGCGCAGGACAAGAGCAGGGATTCGACCGAGCCCCAGCGCGGGGACGAGAGCGCCGCCAAGCTGGGCTCCAGCAGCAGGAACCCGCAGGCCGGCCCGCCGTCGCCCGCCGCCCGTCCCGCCATGGCCAACGCCAACAGGGACAGAGACTCCACCGACTCGGTCGCCGCTCTGGCGAACTCGCCGTCCACATCCAGCTGTTATGGCGACACAGACAGCGAGGAGGGCTTCGGGACAAAGACCTCGCTGGTGACTCACGACATCCTGGGGAAAGTCAAGGGCCAGATGAGGATGGTGGTCGCCACGAGCGACGAGCGGTGACGACAAGAGATCAAAGGAGACGGATCTTTACAGATATTTGATGCGTGTTTCCTGTAGTGGCGTGCAAAGATTGCATTTGAAGCAGATGGATTGTGAAACGAGCTTTGACTGCACCACTTTGCTCGGACATTTTTCTGCCATGAACTATGCAGAGACGAGCAGAGATCCTTTTAATCTGCACCCCAGCCAGGACTTGGGTGACGATGGACACGTGAAAAACCCGAACCTGTAATCGCGCAGCGTTCCTGCAGCTCTGTTCTGAGCCGATCCGAGTCGCAGTTTCCACTGTTCCTGCTGTTATTGTCAGGCCAGGGTCACCTGACCCGCCCGGTGTTGCGACACACTTGCGCCAGACAGAAATAAAGTGTTTAAGTTTGCTGTTCCTGAATTAACATCCTCTTATTGCGCTCTCGAGACTGCTGCGCGTCAGCACAGTTTCAACACACACACAAATGTTTTGCCGTGTTTGCCGAAAGTTTGGGGAACATCCGCGTATCCAGTGGAGCAATCTGCGGAACGCTCGCACACGTGAGGGCGCTCGCTTTATTTCCACACCTCTGCGGAGGTCCAGACGTCACGCAGAATTTAGTGGGAGCAGAATTTAGTGGGAGCAGAATTTAGTGGGAGCAGAATTTAATGGGAGCAGAATTTAGTGGGTGAGCAAAGAGTTGTGGGCAGAAAACTGGCGAAAGTGAGCCATGTGCGGTCGAGAGCGAGGAAGAGGAGATCTGGATGTTGGAGTGCGGTTAAAGATGGGGCGGCTTTGGTAGCAGGATGGTCTGCGAGCGTGGAAGCCTGGCAGCCATGAGCGGGAGCTGCCGCCTCTCTGCCCGTGTGGTCGCTGCTATCAGGCGGCCAGGAAATGCCTACAGTTAGTGCTGTCTCATTGACGGCCAACGAGTTTCCTGGGGGAGGTGACAGTGTGTGTGTTTGTGTGTGTCAGGACGTGCTGGCTGGTAACCGATGTGGACAGAGGAAAACCAGAGAAGAGACAGTCACCAGGATGCTCTGGGAACCTTCACACACCCAGTTTCGGGGCCACAAAACAGGAAGTGGTGCTTTCACAATACATACGGTCACCTCTAGGCTCATGGCGTTCCTCTCCGACACGCCCTGAAAAACAGCCGTTGCAACTAAACGGCTATAAACTAATGCTGCACCCATGTTGGGAGTATTAAACTCACTCTTGTTGTGCTGCTACAGTTCTTACAGGACTGTTTACGCTCCCTAATCTGAGACCAACGAGGGCGATTCTCGCCAGCCTGGCTGGACAGATAAGGTTCACGCCTCCGTTCCACTGACGCGGCCCCTCACAACCGCTTACTGGTGTATCTGTATTTAACCAGTCACCTCCAGACTAAACCAGCGGGTACAACTTAATGAACACTAGAACTATAATTGACCCTATATGGCGACACGGACATTTAAATGAAACGTTTGAATTAAAACTGGAAACAATAGAGGGTCCTTTAATGTTGCTGGGTTAGTTACATACGGTAAAATGAGCAGAATACGTGAAACACCTCTATATTCTTATTGATTTTTACACTTTGCGTAAAAGCACCAACATTATTTGCTGATTTACCCATTTAGACACATTCATTCATTCACTCATCAGCAGAAGTCATGAAAACCATGAACAAAGGTTAGAGGCATATTCTGAAAACAACTTGCATTAAAGCCCTTTAAAAAGGAAAGAAACATGAAAGAAGACTGATTAAAGCTTCGATTTATG
This sequence comes from Takifugu flavidus, assembly GCF_003711565.1. Classification (NCBI taxonomy): domain Eukaryota; kingdom Metazoa; phylum Chordata; class Actinopteri; order Tetraodontiformes; family Tetraodontidae; genus Takifugu; species Takifugu flavidus. The sequence goes on from NC_079525.1 coordinate 380,686, forward strand.
TACAAGACGAATTCAAGATATTTAAATGACAAATGTTCCGACTCTCATTCACTTTTGAACACTTTCCCTCCTTTTTGTACCACAGAGTTCATGCTTTTGCTCCCCGCCTCGGTCACGCCGTCCGCGGCGCCGTCCCTCCCCCCCGACGCGCTTCTGCTGCTCAGCTTCCGTCTCCCCACCTCAGTCACAGCCGATCCAGCAGCCGCCCCCGCCGCTCCGCCGACAGCACCGCCCAGAAAGACGCCAAGCACCAGACCCAGCAGCGCGCCAGCATGACGACCACGGGCACCCGCCGAGCAGCACTTCCAGCTTTCTCCCACACCGAACTCTCGGCTACCATCTTGGCCCCCGCTTTGGCGCGGACCCCATCTTCCCCCACAATGGGCTCTGTGCCACCGTCTTTGCACCGGCGCCGATCCCTGTTCCGACCCGCACCGAGCCGTCCGCTACCAGTTTGGCCCCCGACCCGACTTTCCCCCAGACGGGACTGGCCGCCGCTGCCTTGGCTCCAGATCCGACCCAGGCAGAACTCTCGACCACCACCTTGGGAACTCTGTCTCCCACTAGTTTGGACACCTGACCGGCGCTTGACCCCACCCTCTCCCACACGGGGCTTTCAGCCACCATCTTCTGGATGTCCTGCGCTCTGCTGCCCACTGTTGCCCACACGGGGCTATTCTTCACCCTTGTCGCCCCGCTGCCGACGCTTCCAGCACCGTTGGACATGAGCTTGTAGAAATGTTGAGCACAAGGCTGCATTTTCTCCATGACGGACTGAACGAGGGAGGGGGACAGGTGTGACAGTGAGACGGGAGGAAGGCTCTCGATATTTACCGCTTTAACACTCATCTCCGCCTCGTCCCGCGTCCTCTCGATCTCGTCCTCTTTTACTTCCTCTTCTTCTGCCTCAGCCAGCGGCTGCAAGTAGGGATAAAGGACACGCCTCTGAGAGCCGAGCTGCCTGACATCTGCTCGCCCCTCTTCCTCTACTTTATTCCTCTTTCTCTCTCTGACTATCTCCATCTGTCTCTGCCTGACCCTGTCCTCGGCCTCCTGAAAAGCGGGACAGGAGTAGCACTGTCCACCAGCTTCCTCCACCGTCTGCTCCACGTTCTCCAACAGCTGAGACACATTATTTTGATGCTGCAGATCACTTCCCAACTCCAGCACATGAAACCTGTCCCTGCACTTCTCCACAAGCTTTAACAGATCCCCCCGCTGACCGGCAATGTACGCCTCCACGCCACCGCCCCTCTTGCTCTCCTTCAGTCGGTCGGCGTGAGTGAACAGAACAATCGTGTGTTTCTGAACAGCTTCGGGGCCAAAAACGGACTCCAAAGCTGCCAGAGCCTGCAGCTCAGTCTTTGCAGGCTGGTCCAAGGGGACGCAGAAGAGGAATACGTGAGGACCGGGACTGGACAGAGTCACGCAGGCGGAGATCTCAGCCCGCACCTCGTCCGGAGTTCTCTCCGAGTTGAACCAGTCTGGGGTGTCCACCACCGCCACCTGCAGGCCAGGAGGAGGAAATACAGCGTGAAGAGTCCATTCAAGGCTCATTTCTACCTTTCATGTCACGATAATGTAAAAATAAAGTCAAAATACAGCTGTTTTTACTGCTTACCCGTCTTCCTTCTACCACATTCCTCTTTTTCTCACAGGCCTTAGTGACGGCAGTGAGGCTTTCGGGGAGGGTCTTGAACTCCTCCTGCCCCAATATGACGTTGCCAGCTGTGCTTTTTCCTGATCCAGATCGCCCCAGCAGCACCAGACGTAACTCCGGAGCAGATGAGACAGTGGGGAAGGAAGAGGAGGAGGAGGAGGTGGCTGATGAAGATGGTGAGGAGGTGGAAGAGGAGAAAACAAGGAGCTGAGAAGATGAAGTCAGCGACACCTCTGAGGGTCCATCTTCCGCACCGCTGAATCGATAATGGCCTGATAAAGTGAAGTTCATGAACATTTGGAACCCTTTCTAATCATCAGAAGCAACATTTATAGTCTTACGTACCCGTCTGGCTGGGAGGTGGTTTCACTTCAGGTTTTTGGGAGAGAATAGCTCCTCCTACACACAAACATAAGCGGTGCCATTTTGATCTGCTTGTGGAACTTTCAGAAGTAAAATGAGATGGAGCGCACGGTGCCACGTGTTACCTGACTTCAGTCTGGGACTGGGGCTGCTGGTCACCTCCCTCTCATAAGGAGACGCTGACTGATGGTCGGCATAAAGTCTGTTGTGCACATGGCTCAGACCTGCTCCGGCCTCCATCCCATTCCTTTCTCTGTCCATGGAGGTGGTGCGCTCCTCTGGTCCATCACTACTGCTGCGTGGTTTGGCATCACCGAGGTGTTGAGAAGCTTTGCTCTCTTTTCGCTGCTCCTTTTGAGCTCTGTATTCCTCCATAAGCTCTTGTTTTCTCTCCTTCACTCTTTTTTCCAGCTGCCGTTCCTGGTCTGTTTTCATGTGGAATTCTCCACTTTCCCTCACCATGCTGTCCACCTGTACGTGCATGAAAAGGTGTTGCTGCTTATCCAATTACAAGGATTTAACTGAAAACCCTCCCACCCCATAATTATGTAAGACCTGTAAGAATGTGACCTTTCAATAGGCTGATGACATGACTGAAACATGTACCTTCTTATTTGCCGACTGATTGCCATTTGCTTATTTAAAAGATGATTATTTCAGTTTTTCCTGCCTACACACATATCAGGAACTCGTTGTGCTGCAACTAAGCACCAGCAGAGAGGGAGTTTGACCCCCAACCTCTGAATAATAATCAGTTCCTCAGGCAAGTCAAGGTTCAAGCCACGTTTACTGGATAAATATGTAATGTGGAATTTCATTATTCAATCTATGCGGAACATTTTTAGGATAATCAAACAACATTGTTTTGAATGTTGGCGGTTGGGAGCGCTCCTTGCAGGGCCGCGTTCCAGCTTCTTACCTTCTCCAGCAGTTGCTGCACCTGCTCCCTGTTCTGCTGCTGACGGTTGTTGAAGACATGGTACCTCCCCCCACACTGAGCAATCAGCCCTCTTAGCCCTGGGGGTTGTTTCTGCAGGTATTCCTGTAGCAAAAAAGGTCGTTTTAAGTTGGGTCGAATAGTCTAGTGCAGCAAATGAGACCGAAGCAGCGCGGAAGGCACGTCTGGTCGGTCGCTTAATCACATTTGAGAGAATTCAAAACATGGTTTTCTGCTCATTTTTTATCTGTGATTTATATCTGAGGCTGAAGCACAATGTGTATTGGAGCTTGGCTGTTATTACATGTTGAACTATGGGTCATTTTGACTGTTAAATACGAAATAAGGCTGAACCACATCTAACTTGCGCCGGTCAGCTCATTTTACGACACTTGGCAATATAATCAAATGAAATCGTTAGCTTAATTATTAAAGATGAAACTGGGAATAAATGTTCTTATGGAGCACGCGGGCTATTTGAATTTATTTGAAATACCTCTGCTTTCAATCTCATTAAATAGTCTCCACAGGTCAGCAGGACTATGGTGTGAGCCAGAACCTCCTCCCCAAACAGCTCCTGCAGCTCTGCAGGCACCTGACTGTCCATCTGACAAAAGCAGGGAGAAGCTTTTCACCAAAGAGGCATTAAAGGAAGACTCGCTCCCTCATATGTTGGGACGGACCCACCTCTGTGAACTGGTTGACAGGCACCAGCAGGAGAATGGCATGAAGGCCTGGTGCTACCAGGGTTACTGCCCTCTGCGTCTCCTTCCTAACGCTCTCCTCCATCTTGCCTCCAGACCAGTACCACCTCGGTGCCTCCACAAGCCTGACGTTCCTCTGATCGAATGTCCCGCTCCGAAGCTGGCAGCTCCTGGAGCTGCTGACAGAGACGGGGGACAGCTGACCCAGGATGGTGTCTGCCGACGTCGTCTTGCCACATCCGATGTTTCCCAGCAGGACGAGCCTCACCTCGGGCCCCCAGGACCCATAGGGACTCCCTGTCCTGTGTCCACTCATGGCTGTGGGGGGAAACACGTGTTAATGCGCAGTAAAGCTCAACGTTCGGACTCCAATCCAGACTTCTAAACGTTGATATCTGCCTCGTCTCTTTGATCATTACGAGGATTCCAACATTTCTTTCTATTATATTCTCACATGTTCCAGATGACTGGACAAGGAATGCCATAAATGATATTAGCAGCCACCTAAATGAAGCTTTTGTTCCTTCTTTGCTCTGATTGGATCTCAACATTTGCCACACCTCAGCCGCCCTGTCCAACTACATTCTCTTTAGTGATAACTTTAATCATTTAGGAGAAACGCAACACCTTCTTCTGCAAATGTAAAGTTAGAATCGGCACTAAACCAAACCTGTAAAAACGCCACTTCCGTCTATTGACACCCGCAGCTGATAGACGGCAAATAAAAAGTAAAAACCTCAAATCTGCTGCTTTAGCAGAACTCAGCCCACACATGTACTTTATTAGCTCATAAATAAGAAACCACACTCAGCTGTTAGCAGTCGCTGAAGCTGTCTTCTCGTCTTCTGCGTCCCCGTTTGTTCAGCGGACATCAGCTGCTCCTCCAGACGAGGGCCGTGTGGACGTCGACTGGCTAATCCCGACTGAAACCTGCCTTCTCAGGTGAGCACACGCCTCACCACTCCCAGCTGGGACCTCGTGCACATATCAAGACGCACGAAAATGTGGTTTTGGTTTTTCTTTTTTCCACACACAACAGGTTCCTTTGTCTACATAGTGCCAAACATTCCAGGACGGGGTGGAGGAGGTAGGTGACGGGGCAGCCGGAAATCATTTCGCCTTGATTTTACCTCCATAATTTAATGCTAAGCGTAGCGCGCGCTAAGAACAGGGAGTTTCGGCTCTTATTTAGCCTTAGAAGCTAAAATTTGGTTGGTGTGCTGTTGTAGTTTTTTTGACACATATGGGCACTTCAAAGTCAGAGGAAGGTTAAAAGAATCTTGGCTTTAAAACTGTTCTACACAGACCAGTTTCTGTCTGAGCTGTGACCTGGTTATGGACTGTGGGCGGGGCTAAAGCGAGCTGAAAACCTGTGGTATGTAAAAGGAGGGCTAAATAAGGCCTAATCCTGACTGTAACAGCTGTATCACCGCGCCTCAGCTTCATTCCTTAAAACCATTAACCTGTGAGGTTCTGCAGGTTAGATGCTCGGTGTGCCGGGCAGGATTAAAACTGAAACTTGCGTTTGTTGTACGGTAACCTCACAGCAGAAGCAGACGCAGCATCTATGAGCGGCCAAGCCTAAACCCTGCTCTCCGTGCCCATAAACGCTTTCTATTTGTTCCATCTAGCGGCAGCGGCCACCGTCTAAGGTGCATGATTGATGCCGCTGTGAAATCCCATAATTACAGGTCGACGGACAGAAAATCAAAGGTGTCTGTTGAGTGAAAGGCCAAAAAATCTCCAGACACATCATTTCACCGAAGGAGCAAAGCCGATGTATTTAAGCGCCTCATCTTAAGGGAAGAGGAACAAAAACAACTTTTCACAAAAGCAATAATTTAAAGTCCTCCAGTGTTTCCGAAGGTGCTGGTCAGTGATCCTGAGGGTCACTTACATCCCCGGCATCAGATAGGCGATGTTTTCCAGAGTGGAGGCCTTAAAATGCAAAAGGTTCAGATGTTGCCTGCACGTCTGTATCCAGCAGAATTTGGAGACATCTTAAGGAGGAAACAGGTGGTGTGGACGCTGCTCTCACCAGGCTGTGCTGAGTGCAGCGTCCCAGCTCAGGTATCTCTGCAGTGAGGACGGTGAGCGGAGCCAGGGCACAGAGCAGCGAGTCCAGGAGGAGGGACACGCTGTTGGACACGCTCACCCACTTCTGCAGCAACGCAAGGAGGCAAAGATCAGCTGCAGCTGAACATGCAGGGAATTCACAACTTTTCTGACCAGTTTACAGCAGCTGGAATCTGCTGTAGTGTGCCAGGCTGGGCTGTAGTGTGCTGGGCTGGGCTGTAGTGGGCTGTGCCGTGCTGGGCTGTAGTGTGCTGGGCTGTAGTGGGCTGGCCAGGCTGTAGTGTGCTGTGCCGGCTGGGCTGTAGTGTGCTGTGCCGGGCTGGGCTGTAGTGTGCCGGGCTGTGCCGGGCTGGGCTGTAGTGTGCCGGGCTGGGCTGTAGTGTGCTGGGCTGTAGTGTGCCGGGCTGTAGTGTGCCGGGCTGGGCTGGGCTGTAGTGTGCTGGGCTGGGCTGTAGTGGGCTGTAGTGTGCTGGGCTGGGCTGTAGTGTGCCGGGCTGGGCTGTAGTGTGTGCCGGGCTGTGCCGGGCTGTGCTGGGCTGTGCCTACTTGAAGCGAAGCTTCATTTATACCAGTTCCAACTCTTGACACGTTCACATCGTGACCAATAATTCAGCATAATAAACATTTTAAAATTCAAATTCCATTTTGCTCACTTTAGTCCCCTTTAGATGGAGGCCAATCAGGGACAAGGCCTCCCCCAGCAGGTGTAGGTGAGCTGCGACACTGACAGGATTCCATTCTGAGGTGCACGTGGTTCCGAACGGGGGTGTGAAAGCATCGTTGGCTGAAGCGATTGGACCACACGTGTAACCGACTAAAGGAGCTGTTGGTTTAGGAGCAGGAAATGACGAGCAAAAGCTGTCTGGAACTGGAGCGTCGGGATGTCCCACGTCTTCAGCTGTGTTGGACCGTTCCCGACCCCCCCAGTACCCGGACATGGAGCTTGGACTGGTCTGGGGGAAATCGAGGGACAGACAGGGTGATGTTTAGCAGGCAACACAATACTGCCCCCTGCTGTTCAGAGCATAAACGGCGACTTCTGTTAAATTTCTGTTCCTGTTTCTCACATTTGTACCTGGAATATTTTTGAGCTGAAGAAAAACAAATATCTTAAGACCAGTTTAGGGGACAATATGTGACATAACTGTTGTGTGTGTATATAAGATAACATCATTTTCATGTATACACACACAACAGCGGAACAACAGCGATGTACACACACCTGTCTCACACGTGCAGCTGAGCGTCCAACCACTCAATCACCCAAGCCCTAATCCTACTTAAGACCTTCTTGCAGGTAGGGATTTAGTCTGCATAAACAGAGCACCCCACCCACCCACACACACACACACACACACACACACATATGTATTCATACATATGTATTCACACATATGACACACAGGACCTGGGACACACAGGCTGGATGAGCCTGGAAGAATCCTAGACGATAAACATCGGCTCTTTTCCATTCTAGGGTCTGTAGCAAATCATTACCATGAGATTTACACGATTCACCATCGTGGTTGCACCCGATATTTACTGGAGACACACTAAACTTAACGTAGCGTGGTCGGAACGACAGCGATGTACACACACCTGTCTCACACGTGCAGCTGAGCGTCCAACCACTCAATCACCCAAGCCCTAATCCTACTTAAGACCTTCTTGCAGGTAGGGATTTAGTCTGCATAAACAGAGCACCCCACCCACCCACACACCACACACACACACACACACATTTATCAAACAGGTCTTGTGTATCCTGAAAAAGGAGCCAACTAGCACAGGCCCATTAAGCCAAATGACTTTAACGAGTCAGCTCAAATTATCAACACATCTGCCGTTAAGGGCCAATGTTGATCAGTCCAACAGAACAGAACCCGTCTTTGGAGCGGCTATTGTGGAACCGATCGGGTGGTCTGGCACAGGCCAGCGGGCACAACCACCAAGTGTCAAAGGTCAAAGTGCATCTAAAATATAATAACTACTGTAAATAGCACTCAGACTGTTCAGACAACAGGCAGGTGACGGGGGCCACGGGACGGACAGTCCCCCTGGTAGCAGCGGCCCCTGGTCTCTTCAGCGCCCCTGTGGCTGCCACCAGGGGTCCCACTGACTCCCACCATGACCCAAGCTGGTGCTGCTCAAACCCTGCACCACACACACACACACACACACACACACACACACACCACACACACACACACACACACACACACACACACTTATTGCTTTTATTTAGCGAGGAACGTAATGGAATCCCAGGTGAGGTCAGCAGGAATCTTCAGTTATTCCAGCTCCACTGGACCGGGCCCACACAGCTGCCACTGATCAGTCACACTGGTGATGGGGGATACAGATCTCTGGAAGCTTCTCTGCACCACTGAAATGGATCCTTGATGTGTATCTTTTCACTGAACCCACACATTTATAACAGACCCGATTCTCATGGAGCGGCAACATTAAAATCTCAGAGCAGACCTTGAGAGTCGATGTTCTCGTTAAAATACACCCGTCTAAACCTCAGAATAGCTCACCTCGTTATGGTCGTCTGAACTGAAGTCCTCAAACTCGGACTCTAGTTCCTGCAGCTCCTTTTCATCCAGGAGGAAGCCTCTGTAGGAGCTTCTTCCTTCTCTGGGGCCCACCTTTTGTCCACCCGCCTGTCCTCCATGATCCATCTACAGGTAAACGTCCACAGGCGACAGTGCTTCAGTCTGACATTAGCTACAAAAACAGTTTTAATTGCACTTTATATTAATGAGAATTACACCTTTTAAACACTCTGTTTATTTACCGTCAGAAATGTGCTCTCAGCTAAAGAACCTCGCGTACTTGTACTAAGTGAACTCTTAATACAAAGAAAACACTCCGTCCAAATCAAAGTATAAAGCTGTCCAGACAGTTAGTGCCCGTTAAACACACAGACGCGTTTTTAAATCTCGCCGAAATTAAATGTACGTCTTTAGTGCAGGGGGGGAGTCAGTTCATGGTCAGATAATTAGGACACATGTGAACCCAGAACCCTTCGTTTAACCGGGTTAACGCGTCCATGAAATCTGCTGGCTCACGCTTAGCGCTTCCGCTCCTGCGCCTCCGGAATCTGCTGACTCATGATTCGCGCTGAACCATTGTGTTGTTCCTTTAAAAACATTACCAACCGGTTCGAAAACTTACGTTGATCCTTTTGCCTCCCTTCAATAAAAAAATAACATAAATTGGCCATCTTACTTCTCAGGTTTGAAGCATAATCTACATTTAGGGCCCTACTGCGTATAAAGCCTGAAGTGGATGATTGACAGATAGTGTAAATCCAGTCTACAATCTGCAATCTAGTGTGGTTATTGCACTTTCATTGTATAAAACCCTTACGTAAGGCTGCAGGCTCTAAGGGTCAGAAATATTCAGACACAGCATTATTTTAATTTAAAGCTTACAAGATTTAATTAACCTATTTCCTTTACTGTGTTACTGTGTATATTATGTGTTGTTTGAGCCTGTACCACCTCTAAAAACACGAAAATGCTGTTAAAATGGAGCCGTGGTGAAAGAGCACCGAGCAGCAAGAACCCATCTTCCCTTTAAACGTTTTAAACGTTTCCATGCTGGTTTTCGGTGCTCCTCTGGAAACATCCAATCGTGCCATTTCTCGCCCTTTCTGATGACCTGGCAGCAGCTGACACGCTCACATGACCGTTCTCTCCGTGCCATTAGTCACTGTTTCAGTATTTACTTTCTGGCTCCAGAAATACGCGGTCATGTTTAAGGCGAGCTCCTCCCCCCCAAGTTCAACTTTGGAGTTCCAAAGCTGCAGGGTCATGCTTAGCGCTCTCCCCACCTCCATACTTTTTTTCCTCTCCCATTCCAGGGCAGCGTCGTGATTCGTCCCTCCCCCGGCAGCTCACGCAGTCCAAGTCCGCCCTACTTGTTTTCCAGCTGAAATTGTTGTGTCATGTTTAGCTGAGGTGGCTCATGGCCTTCCTCTTTCCTCTCAGCGGCTGCGGGGGAGGAGGCAGCTCATATAAAAGAGGAAGGCTGCTGCTGCCACACAAAGCAAACGCTGCCGATCCAGAGGGACAACTGAGCCGCCAGCCGGACCTGCAGGAATCCATCCAAGCCAGTGAGTAAACTACCAACACAGACATCGGTTTCATGCTTTGAGTCCGGTCGCCTTTTTGATGCCGGCGCTGCGACACGGTGTCGGCAGCTGTGTCAGGAAAAGATGCTTCATTATCCCGGGAAGGAATCTCTCTGATATGGTGCCTTTCATTTCAGAGACACAATGGAAGCAGACAAAAAGACCACAGCACAAACTGAGTCCAACAGGTAAGTCTGAGCCAGTCTGATTCATCCTTAACCCCCCCTCGGTGATTTAAGGCTGCCGTAGGATGCTGTTCCAAGCTGTTGCCGGGGCGAAAAGTGCAGTTGTCCGTGTGGCCTTCATCAGAACCACATCTGCTCCGCTCTCTCATGTCCCCCCATCTCATCATGCACCCGATTAAAGACGTGTTTTTGATGAGACTTCCTGGGATCTGTTGTTGCTCCAGGGACCTGTCGGAGCAGATCAAAAAGGTCACCAAGGACGTTCACGTCCGAGCAGAGAGCACCGAACTCATGCTGAGCTTCCAGAGGGGGCAGGTCACCCTGCAGCAGTACAAGGTACCGGAGTCCAGCCCGTCTGATGTCACCTTTCCTATCTCGTGTCATATCGTAACTCCTGATACCCCCCCCCCCCCAGCTGCTCCTGTGCTCGCTCTATGAGATCTACCTGGCACTGGAGGAAGAGATGGACAGAAACTGCGACCATCCGAGCGTCGCTCCGATTTACTTCCCAGCCGAACTCGCCAGGCTGGCGGCCATCGAGAACGACTTGGAGTTCTTTTTTGGCCCGGACTGGCGGGAGAAGATCGTCGTCCCCGCCGCCACCGAGCGATACTGCCACCGCATCAGACAGGTGCGTCTGCTCGCCGTCGCGGTTTCTGCTCCTCGATTCAGAAAATAACCACAGTTGAATCCTCTTCTAGATCGGGAAGGAGAACCCCGAGTACCTGATCGCCCACGCTTACACCCGCTACCTGGGCGACCTGTCGGGGGGGCAGGTGCTAGGTCGGATCGCCCAGAAGTCCATGAAGCTGGGCGGCAGCGAGGGCCTGTCCTTCTTCGCTTTCCCCGGCGTCTCCAGCCCCAACCTGTTCAAACGGCTGTACCGCAGCAGGATGAACAGCGTGGAGCTGACGGAGGAGCAGCGGAGCCAGGTGCTGCAGGAGGCCCTGGGGGCCTTCGAGTTCAACATTCAGGTACGGGTGGCTCGGACCCCGAGGGTGGAGGGGCAAACAACCGACCTCACGGGGGGTTTCTCTCTCTCACTACTGTCCAGGTCTTTGAGGATTTGCAGAAAATGCTGAACGTGACGGAAAACGAGCCTGGCGTGGGGACGCCGCGGTCCAGGCCCGCCACCACGCTGCAGGTCGGGGGGTCCATGATCCAAACAAACCCGCTCTTCAGGATGGTGCTGGGGCTGTGTCTGGCTCTGGCTACAGTCAGTATTGGACTCTATGCTCTCTAGAGGCGACGGCAAAGAGACACTTTCCTAATCCAGAACACTGGGGAACAACTAGAATTTTTTTTTTTTCATTCTGCTGCGTTAGATTTTTATGCTGATTAAAACTAAAACTAAAACCAGCGCGTCAATTTCAGTTTTTATGCTGATTAAAACTAAAATTGACGCGCTGATCCCAAAATGGCAGTTTCTTTTCCCTCGCACGTCGGGTTTTTTCTCCACAGCTTCCCCTCCAGATCAGCCAGGTTCCCCTGATTAGCAGCAGTCACATGGGCCAGCTGGTTCTGATGGTTCTGACCCAGCTGAACCGGTGCAGTGACCATCGATATCTGCAAACAGAAAGCTGTCACAGTAGGAACTGGTGCTGCTCTTCTCTTAACCTTGTAACCACAGGCGTTCCCTCTTAAGCTCTATTCCATTTTAGGCTGTTTGTTTTAGTTTTACAAGCTTGTAACTGTTCCATCTTAGAGTTTTATTTACAGAGGAATATATTCATATCTGCTCCTGCTACTTCGGGTCATTCGCGCCTAAACAACCCCGACTCCTTTTGCTACATTTGCTAGTTTCACCAACGTCAGCGCGTTTGTCAAACGTGCTGACTCTGCATATTTTAAAGTAGAACCTGGTGGTCAAGACGAGCCACGGGCCTCCTCGAGAAGATCCGAGTGATGTTGGAGATCGCAGATTTAGACATTCACGAGGGTTCCGCTCGTGGAGGATTGGATCAGAACCAGTTGGATGGGTTAGGGTTAGGGTTAGCACGTGATTTGGGCCGATCAGAGCGCTCCAGGAGGTCGTCCGCAGGTTGAACCCTAGATGTGCAGACACGTACAGTAGCCACATCCCAACGTGTTGGACATCGTTGCAGTCGTTTCTTTCACATTTCAACGGCAAAATGTGTGTAAAACACACGCACACGTCGGTTAATTAGGGTATTTTTCATGTTTTTTTAGGAATCCTAGAGTTCAAAAACTTGATGCGACAGAAAAAAACTGAGCTCAAACTTTAGTTTAAAACAGCCGTCAGACCGAACTCAACAACGCTCGGGTGTAATATTTATTCTGTTTTCTGCTGTGACACAATTCCAACTATGATCTTTTACTGTTTGTGAAAAATGCTCAATGAAGAAATAATGTTTTTAAACTCAAACTAGAGTTTTGTACGTGTTAAATATGTAATGCCTATTTTTCTACGACTAATATTCTTGAATAAAACTTGAAATCTGACATGTTGTTGATGAACGTTTGTTGGAGCTCCAGAGAGGTGGAGTTCGGCTACATTTGGACCTGGTCCTGATAAAATCCCAGTTCAGAACCGCAGTTAGATGCTGGGACAAGATTCCATCACTGATACGATCCATCGGAGCAATAAGGAGGCACCACACGTCCAATCAAGGAGCCTTTTTATTGTGATCTCCCGCTTTGGTTTGTGCACTAGTGGTGCACAAGATCCAGTAAATCACAGCAAAAAGAATCTTTACAGCACACACAGCAAACGTGCGACCTCATTCACGGCCGTCCCAGAACTCACCGCGGTGCTGGTGTCTGTCGCCGCTCCAGGACAGCGAGGAGGAAAGCTAAAGGTCATGATTGTACGTCACAAAATAACCTCACGGTGAAAGGCACAGCGTCCTGGGTAAATAACAACATCACCCTGGGTAAATAACAACATCACCCCAGCCTCACGGAAGAACCCGCCCGAACCTTCGAGAACACTTCCGCTGCCGGGACGTAAAAGAATCTGCTCCTGTGTCCAAAACCAAAGCGGAGTTGAGGACACGCGTTCATTAAATATGCCTCAAAAACAAAAACACGCTAATCGGTGACGGCGTGCGTCTATAAAAGCTACAGAGCGGGCGCGTTCCAAAGTGCTTCATCGGGGAATTGCACGGTAAATTCCGACCACGTAAACGAGGACGAAACGAGCCAAGTCACTTCACACCGGACCGGAGACCTCGGCGTGGCCCGAGGTTCTGATCCGTATCGCATCGGAGCGTAAATCAAAATAACGAGGGATTCGACATTAACAGCAGTTTCAAAGGGAAGGAGAGCGACGGCGTGGAGCGAGGAGACCCTCGCCGTCGCCCCCAAATGCTTTAAGGTACGAGGGAACATCCCGCCTGGCGGCGCCGGAGACGCAGCTCCTCTATTGGGTTGCATATAGAAGAAGCCCGTTAGTGGCAGCTTGACTCCAGCCAGTCGGCCACAACAGTAGCGTTCATTATTAGTGCTATTTTGCTACATTTACAGCATCCGTCTAGCGTTACCTGGCACGCCGTCCAACCACAAAAGGCAAAGAAGGCCAAACAGACACCTCGCCGCCGTCGCCGCCCGTCAGCACCGCCAAACGCCCACGCAACGCCGCGTCCCGTAGCCCGTTGGCGTGAGCCGCCGGGGCGGCTTCGGCCCGAGATGCACGTGTCACTTTTAGGCGGGAGCGGCCGCGCCGGGGCCGCTCAGTTGGTTTCGTAAGAGGAGAGCAAGGCTGCGTCCACCGGCTCCATGCAGGAGGGGCAGGTGAAGGAGCGCATCAGCCAGGGGTCGATGCAGTCCACGTGGTAGATGTGGAGGCACGGCAGGAACCGGATGGGATCGCTGTACTCAAAATCCATCATGCAGATCACGCACCTGGAGCGGGGGAAACACGCGTAAATGAGCCGCATCAGATTAACTTTCACGGCTGCTCCGTTGTGTCCAGACTCACTCTTCCACCTTCTTGTAGGAGGGATCGGCGCCCGGCTCGTAGATGCCTCTGGGCAGGTGCTGGATGAGCCCGATCCGCTGGGCGATGCGGACCTGCTCCTCCTCGGTCAGGTGGCAGGCCAGGCGCGGCTCCCCTGGGTTGGGGTGGTACACGGGGAGGGGGCCGCTGCTCTCCTGCCGAACACATCACAGGTTACACTCGACTCATGGGGAAGAAGGAAAACTCGCCACTCTCAGCTGTTTGGACCATTAGCGGGAGCAAACAGTGCCCGCGCGGCGAGCTCGGGAAATCCCCGGGGTAGATTTCAGCCGCCCCCCCCACGGACTCACCCGGTGGGCGGCCTCTCCGGGCAGACTCCCCCCCTCGGACTCGTTCAGCAGCGACTGGTCATCGGCACCCTGCGGAAACAGACAGTTCCCCATGGGTGTGCGACCAGCACGCGGGCGTCTCGTCCGTCCTGAGACGCTTCTCGAGCGTCAGCTGGGCCGAAGCTCACGCGCAAGCGGGGCCACCTGGCGCGAGGCGCGCTAAGCTAACGGCTAGCTGCTAGCAGACACCTCGTTGTCATGAGAACCAGATACGGAAGGAAGTAACGCAGAAGACGCGTGCAGGCTACGATTCTAGCAAAGGACCACGAGACGACCGCGAGGTGATCCGCCGAAAGAAGCCGTTGCACGCGCCTGCTTTGATCCTCACCAAATATTCGTCGTCATCAAAGCGCGTAACACAAGTTCCACTACAAAATAAAAGCACGTCACAGACGGGCTCTAAACGTGACGAGGAGTGTGAGGTTTTCCTTAAAGACTATGGAAACAAATCGAATTTAATGTGACATTTATGCCCTTTGATGAGGTCGCACGGGGCAAATGCGCGAAAGGAAATGATCTCGTGATTTTATTCTGAAAGTCAATTGCGGAAGTGGCCGCCTGGCATCGCCGGACCTCCGTGTTTTCGAGGTGTTGAGTGTGCGCGTTACTGAGACGCGTTTCTATGTGTTTTACCCACAAAGCTGGACTCACTTGTGCTGCGTCATAAGCCGAGTCTCACTTTAACCTCCCGGTGATGGTAAGAGAAATACGGCAGTGCTGGAGGAGCACGTAGGCAAGACACTTTCATCTTCTCACTGACTAAACATGCGGGTTTGTTCACGATACTTCTGGAAATATTCTCTTAAATCCGCCTCTTTTCAGCGGCGATCAAACACATCTCGGATAAGTACCTAATTTCTGGCTTCCTAACGGACGGTGGAAATCCCCTTTTTTTCTAGCAGTCAGATTCACTCGGTCCGTTTATTGTGACGCAGTTATATCGGTGACCTTAAATCCGTCCCATCATCCCTCGTATCTGATTCCAGATGTGCAGCGGGACACCCAACGATAGGTTCAGAATCATTTATAAAGTTATTATGAACCCAATATCGCGTCATCGTGTGCGTTCTGTAGGTTCTCATGCTTGAGCTCAGGGGGCGACTGGACTTGGTTCGGGTTCTCCAAAGGTCGACTTCAGCTTTGAAACGGCTGCAGCCAGGGCCTGAAGATTGTGGACCTTTAGATCTGGGTGGTGAAAGGAACCAAGTCCGGTTGCTCACTGAGATCAAGCTGTCTTCAGACCTTTGACCCAGGACAGAGTTGAACCTCCAGTTCCAGCCTCCAGGAGCATCAGGGGCCGGATGAGGTGTTGGATCGGGGCCCCTGTGCTTTTGGGACCCGTTGGTGCTGCAGATTTATCTGTCCTGCCTGGGAAATGTAACCGTAACCCTGGCGACCAGTTTCGTGGAGCAAGTCCGACCGCAGCTCATCAGGGGAGTTTGGCTGATCTGGAGCTGAAGCTGTGGAGCAAGAAAAAAAAAATCTGGCCGCAATTTTGGAATCAGCGCGTCAATTTTAGCGATTCTAATCAGACGTTTGCTCCAGTTTCCACGCTTGCTGTGATCATCTGGGCCGGTTCGGTACGTGTGCTAATCTCAGCTGTCTTTACCCAGACGACCCAGACTCCTCCGCCTCCACCTCCTCCGGGGATAAACCAGTCCAGGAAACTCCCGCCGACGCCGCGCCCCAGCCATGCTGCCATACCCTACTCTTTATGCCCTCCTGTTCAAGAGACCAGCCCCCCCCTGGAGGCTCTGTACAGGGTGAGTTCCTTCATCCAGCTCTGACATCCTGCAGCGTGAGGAGTGTTAAAGGCTGACCTCTGCTCCAGGACCCTGCGCTCAGCTCAACCACGCCGGGGCAAAGTCCGCCCCAGCTGAAGGAGGAACAGGACGTCGGCCCCCCTCATAGTATAGAGGCAACGGGTCCGGTGCAGGAGACCGACCCCGCGCCGCAGACACAGGTGGATCACGCCAACATTCTGTCCCGTTTGTGCTGCAGGAACACTGAGATGTTTATTCTGTCCTCTGAAGGTGAGAAGTGAGGAAGAAGAGTCGGCAGGATGAAGCGGGCCGACCTCACCGACCCGAAAACAACGCTCGGTCCCAGTGTTCTGCCGCTCTGCTGTGACGAGGAACACGCCATTTCTTCATCTCCACATCCTGTCACATATGTTTGAATAATAAAACGTCTCCAGCGTGTCCCATGGTTGCTCTCTTTGGGACAGAGCTGTTCCTCTGAACCCACTCTGGGCTGCTTTAACCTCCAGTTTGACCTGAGCATCAACTCCATCTGTTCATCATCATTTTTTTCCCCTTTTAGCTGAATTTGCCTTGAGTATTGTACATTCTGGAGTAATGAGAGTAAAGTTATAAAGAGCAAACACGTATGAATATCTGCCTGCTGCCCTTTTTATTTCTGCATTTGTCATCTCAAATCATTAAGGGTTTGTTAAATAAAGTCCGACAGGTCCCACAAAAACCTTACCCAGGACGGATTCGAAAGAAAATGGTGACTTTTTGTGGTTATCCTATTGTTGCTGCAGCTGTTTGTGTGCATGTTCAGGGCTGCAGTACCGGCATCGCGCCACTAGATGTCACCGTTGGTGCTGAGGATGAGTCCTCGACCGTCACTGGTTCATCTTCTGTTGATCACCTTCTCACCCTGGTCCTGGCTCATTAACCCCCCCATAACTAAAAAAGTCTTTCAGGTTTTAGAGTTAATTTTCCTCCTTTACTTGTGTTCTTCATTCTTTCCTCAGTTTCGGGCGTTTCTGACTTGAATGACCTTTGCTGCGATCTAAAGAAAACAAAAGACGACGCAGTCGCGGGTACAGCCAAGAACATCCTTTTATTCAATCAGGTGCTGCTCTTCTCAAACTGTTTTTCATCTTATGGAAAAGAAACTGTAATTAACACATGCATTTCACCTAGAGCTCTGGGGGTGTTCTCACAAAGAAGTGGTGCTGCACTGAGGGCATAGAAAGAGGTGTAAAGAGCTGGGAGTTGGGGGGCCTAAGGTGCTGCCTGTTACACCAACTATACATGCTCAGGAAGTTAAAGAACAAAATCAACAATAACAGAGACACGGAGCGGTCCAGCATGAGGTGGTGAGAGGAGAAAGAAAAAATGGAGGGACTCGACTGCATCCTCAAGTAAATGAGAGATCAGTTCCATGCTGGCTTTTAATGGGTCTGTGTTGTAGATGGCTAATACTGCTGAGGGCCTGGAACCCACCGTGGGAAAGAAAGGAAGCAAAAAAAAGGAACTTTTCTTTTAAATGAAAGTGGGATATATCCTGGATATGCAACCCCCCCCCCCCTTTTCAGCCTCGTGCAGGACAAGTCCGGTTATAAGGTGCTCGTAGCTTTCATTTACAGTTCAAGGCATCATCAGCGAGAGCCTAAATGACAGCAAAAACCCTGACAGCAAAAAAAAAAAATAATAAAAAAGAAGGGGGATTAAAACAAAGCCAAAATAAATAGCTAAAAAAAGCAAACTCTTATCCTATCATCGAAAGCAGCTCCTTTCCAACTTCCCTCTTGACCCGTTAACCTTCTCTGCAAAGCTCTTTTACCCCAGACCCCGGTCACCCCGAGCTTCCCACCCACCCAAGGACACCCCCAAAAGCCCGTCAGCGTAATTTGTTCACTTACATTAGCTGTTGAATGGAGAAGCTGAAGAAGATGGGCATGTAATACAATGTGAAGCATACAGACAAGAATAACATGTGAGCTAACTGCATTCTGCTCAGACAAAAGATTCTCAGCAATCCCCCCCCCCCCCCCCCACCATCACAATAGTGGAGAGGGTGAGGGGGGGGGGGCGTAGTGACGGACACAGGTACAGACTACTCCAGTGTCTAAGAGGACACAGACAGTGGAGACAGAGGGGAAGAAAAAAGCAATAGCTGAACAAGAACAAGTTTTTTTGCCTTTTAAGATTTTCTTTTATCAATAAAAATTAAAGAACTATTTTCACACCAGTTTCCTTTTGAAATATAGCGTATAGGGGAGGTACAACAGAGGGTGGTGTGTGTGTGGGGGGGGTGTTTCGATAGGCCGAGGCCCCCGCAGGTGTCCCCCCCCCGCAGGTGTCCCCCCTGAGACTTTTCTGCAGCGGGGGGAAACCTGCAAGCCAGCACGTTTCGGAAAAAAAGGTTGGGGGGGGGGGGATTGATGTGGGTTATAAAATGGAGTCTGTGAACAAAAGGCACTTTTAAGAGACAACCTTTAACTGCTGGGAATACTACACTACAACACAAGCACTACAAGAGTCATTTACAGAGGCGGGTGGGGGTGGGGGTGGGGGGAGAGGCTCACCTTTGCTGCCTGGTTCAAAGAGGCTTTCGCCCCCCCCCCCAGCTCCTGTTTCCATTTTCGCTGTCCGCACAGGAGGGGAGGAGGTCTCAACCTTTCACTGCGTGTGGGTCAGGAGGACTTTTAGCCAGAACACATCTGGAATCACAGTCATTAAGGAAGGTTCTGAACGGGAAGCGTCTCCTGCAGCTGGGGGGGGGGGGGGGGGGGGGGGGGGCTGCTCCTGCTTTTATTCCTATGTGTGAGATAAGAATGGGGGTGTTTTCCTACTTTGCTGGTGAGTTTCAGGCAGTGAAGGGGTCAAAGATCTGGGCTTGTTTCTCTAAAAGATTGAACCAAAATGCCTTTTGTGTCACAACCTTTGCGACCTCTCCCCACCACTGGATACAAATAGAATAAAAATAGAGAGGAATAATGCTGTTTCCTAAAGGTTCTGTTATTTTTGTTCAATACCATTCATTTACAATAGTTCAGAATGTACTTTATAGTGTTAAAGCACCAGCTTTTATCTGATGATAGAGAACTTTTCTTCTCAAGTTGTGTAGATTTTTTCTTCCTTCCCACACTTTTATAAACAACTGATTACACATAAAACATTAAAAAAAGAGAGACAAAAGAAATAAAAACAAATACCCCCAACTTACAAAGATACAAAGACTAGGATTTTTCATGGCCCTCTCGTTTAGAGTCCCGGAGCTGACGGACTTGAAACAAATACTTTTTTTTTTCTCTTTTCTTTTAGCTTTCTTAAAAATCTCTAACAAACACAATGATCTACCCAATGCATTGCACGTGGCTCAATCGACACATATTTTTCAATAATAATACTTTCCATCAAAAAACAAACACATTTTTTTCTTCAAACCTGTCAATTTTCCCATGTTTGTCTAGGTTTCCTAATGCTGCTCTGCAGATGGCGATGGTCTGCGTGTCGTTTGATCCGTACAGGAAACAGTGAAGAAATGGTGGAGTTGTGGGGGCTGTGGGGGGGGGGTCAGTTTTCAGAAAATAACTAGACTGCCAACCAGCTCATGCAGTAAAAGTTTAAAAGGAGCATATACCATAAATATATATGTATCTCTCTCTCTTTCTGTCTTTACAAAAGCATTTGCAGTCCTCTATAAAGATCTGGGCCAATGGTTCCCACGGCAACGCTCCCGTCGTGGGGAGCCTCGGCTTACACGTGGGGAGAGAACCTGAAGTCAACTTTATTACTAATTGCATGAAGGGAATACAGAGGCACTTTGATACACTTTTATAGTCTTGATATATGGTTTTAGTAGCTAGAGCTAATGTTGCTAGAGAGGCTGAGAACTGGGCCCCAGTCCTGCTTCCTGTCCCTGCAGAACAGAACCAACAGCTGGGCAGTCCAGTTATTTTGTGAGGTCGGCTTCAGGTGGGTTGTGTCATGAGGAAAATAATACGAATAGCGATTTTTTACTGTGAATATTTACATAGAAAAAATAGTTCAAATTCAGAAAGACAAATCTTTTAAGAGAATGAAAAACCATTAACAAAGGCAGTTTGGAGAACCAAATATAAGGGCTTCCCTTTAGCTGTCGTGGATGTGTGTGTGTGTGTGTGTGTGTGTGACGGGGATTCTGGACTAAAAGGATACAGTATGAGAAATTTCTGCACGTCTGATGTGCACGTGTTAGTGTGCTGTCTTTGAACGAGAGATTTAAGAAACTGCTGCAACTGAACTCAACGTGCTATTGCAAACTAAAGAAGAAAAGTGTTACGGCATGCAAGAGAAGGTTAAAACAATCCAAATGAGACGAAAACCAAATCCAAAATCGCAAAAAAGGAAAAAAAAAAAAAACTCCTGAAAGATGCTCGAAGCTGATGCTGCTGCGCATCACTGTAAAATAAAGTTGGTGTGTGGATGAAAACAGGAAAACATGGCGTGTGACACGAGTCTGGTTCTGCACGTGCGTGTGTGTGTGTGTGTGTGTGTGTGTGTGTGGGCACAGACGCATCCCTGCAGCCTCGGGTCACTTCTGGGATCACTCACCTGAAGATCATTGTGCAACACTGTTCATCCCTTATTTAAACTCAATAGTGCATAGGTGAGGGGACGAGCGCGCACACGAAGAGTCGGTGTTGGCTCTGCCTATGTGGCGTCGCTGGCTTGCTCTCGCCTCATGGCTTACACGTCTCCCACAGCAGGACGCCCTGATAATTTGACAGGTAAACAAAGACCAGCCACTTAGTGCATATATGGGGGCGCCATCACATGACGCCACCGTGTTTGGCCAATCAGAAATGAGAGGAGGCTGAGGGCTGGATGACTGAAGCGGTGTGAGCGTGGCGGCCTGCAGGCATGCGTCTGTGGGTGGGGCGGAGCCCCCGTGCAGGGGGGCTGCTGGTGGGGGTGCACCTGAGGAGAGGCACGAGGAAGAGAAATGCTGTTCCACGGGCGTGCGCGTGCACGTGCGCGCGTCTGGGTGAGGAGCTGCTCAACGTGCACGACCGACTTCACCGTTTGACCGCTGTCGTTGTTTTTGCTTTTTTGGATCTCCCAGCCAATGCATGGAGTTTCATTGTGGAGACAACAAAATAATAATAGAAAAAAAAAATCATTAAAAAAAAGAAACAACAAATATATAATTGGTCATTCATCAGGTTGCCGTATTGTGTTTCCGTTCGAACATTGAATGATGTGTGACAGTTTCTTATCTTCCTCCTACTTGCATTCTAACTCTGTCAACTCAAACTCATTAAAGCCTCCAGCAAGCGTGTGTGTGTGTGTGTGTGTGTGTGTGTGTGTGTGTGTGTGTCGGGGGGGCGATTCCTGCACAAATTCTGGTGAATCGAGGATCTTCTTTCGGTGGGATGTCGGGGTTCTGTCGTAGTGTCGCCGAGAGAGAAAGACCTTTAGTGTCAGCAGTTTGATTCCATCAGCAATGTGTTTGTTGTCAGAATTTCCAAATTTCGTGACGGGAATTCTCGGCTCTCCATTCGGAGCCGTCTTGTCAGAGGAACCAGGACTGTGGGCGAAAAACAAAGAAGAACCAATCAGTGCTTGGATCCCCTCGGCAGGGTCACGTCTGGGTTGTTTACATCTGAGGGACGGTCAACGATGAAAACAGACACGATGCTTCCAACAGACGTCGAGACGAAGCGGACAAAGATTATAGAGACAGATATCAAGTCGTCCAGTAGGTGGCAGCCTACCACTCGTGTACAGTACTGACATTATGGGCTCCGTTTGGGCAGGGCGGCCTCAGGAGGGCGGGCTTTAGGGCGTCAACAACGCCGCTGTGTCAGAGTGACAGTGGAGCCGCGGCGCTCCCGTTTGCCATTCAACGGGCAGGAGGCAGTAACTGCATCCCTCGTGTGGTCCCGGCTCACACGTAACGTGATCCTCCTCGCCGCCTGAGCCCGGGGCACACGGGCGCTCTCAGGCTTCACTGGGAAGCTATTGAGGGCAGCAACTGCAGGGATCCAGTTTCTGGGTTTGATAACAGGGCCGAGCGCTTCTGGCCGCCGCCGACATTCCTCAGGCCGCGGCCCGGAGAGAGCGGCAAACTGCCCCCGCTTCAACACCAGCCTCCCTCCCAAACTTCTGCCTTCCTCTTCCTTCCCCGACTTCCCGTTCCTCACTCTTTCTCACTCCTGCTCTCAGAGTGTAATCCTTGGCAGTAGAAAGTGACCTCCTCTCTCCAACACCCCCCCCCCCCCCCCCCCCCCCCTTTGCTGCTTCCAAGTCCAAGTTCAACCGCCTATGACATCATGTCTGGTTGCTGCGGGCAACCAGACGGCCTGGACGTGACTGTGAAGTGCAGTGAGCTTCCACAAAATCCCTCTTTCTTTTTCCCCGTGCGCTTCAGTTCTTCCTTCCCCCCCGGTTTTCCTCCCTGCACGGCTGAGCTCTCACCACCAGAGAGCTCCTCAGACCAGTTTTCCTCTCTGAAGATGCTCGTCCTCAGTCTTGGCTCGTGGCGGAGCAGGCGGTAAGGCGGGCTGGCAGGGCCACCATCTGAACCGCTCCATATGCCAAAGAACAGCAGGAAAGCCAGAGACCTCTGCTACTCTCCCTGGCTGGGGTTGCTGCTGACCTACTAGGCTCAGCTAACGGCGCCGCTGAGACCAGAGCGCACGTTTTCGCCGCGGTTGCCATAAGCGCTGGAAGTGGCCATTTTTCAATATTGTTTCATAAGCAATAGCAGGAAGCAATAATAGCTGGGGACAGATGTAAGCTGCTGTACACCATGTTGTTCTTTAGGAGGGAAAATGAGGGGCAAGAATCCTGGCACCAGGTGACGCGCACGTGAGTGTGTGCACTCAAACAACATTTGGATGGTGTTTGAAACTCCCCACGGTGCCAAGGCTGCATCTGTGGCGGCGCGGTGCAGGTGGGGAGCTTGGAAACACAAGAGGGAGCAGCATGAGGAGGGAAGGAGAGGGAAAGAGAGGGAGGGCGGGCTGCCTGTGCATGAGGAAGAGGAGGGGGGGGCAGGGAGGAATGCAGATTGTTTCCATGTGTGGGGAGGACGGGGGAGCTGTGCTGGCTGCAGTCAGGTGCGGTTAGCCCTAATGAGAAAAGTTGTGTTGGCCATGGAGGAAGCCCAAGACACTGCAGGCCAGAGGCAAAGCACAGCCAGGGACGAAACCACAGCGTAGCTCGGTCCTGGCCTCACATGCTGCTAGCACACATGGTGGTGGCGGGGGGGCGGGGGGGGGATGAATCAACAGGGCTGCCACTGGAGTGATCTGCCGCAGCTGAAGGGCTCGATGCAGCAATAAAGTAAGTGCGATTCTGTTTATCATTCGAGGCTTTTAGCAGGTGATGCGGGATATGGAAAAAACCAGCGGACGTTGTGGGGGGGGGGGGGGGGGCGGCTGAATGGATGCCACGTAACTGGGGAAAGGAGGGTTGGGTACCTGAGTCTGCTGGGGGATATTCAGAAAGTTGTCCCGTGTTCCGATGCCGACAAACCGGTTGGGAGCTGTGGAGCCTGGCGTGGAGTATGCTACAACAGAAGGAGACAAGTGTGTACATGCTTTATACACACACACACACACACACACATACCAAGCTCACCTCTTCATTACTGATAAACAGGGAAATGTGGTAAACTACCGCAGGGACTTGTGTCACAGTTCACCGGTAAATGAACTGCAGGCGCTGACTGGAACGCTGCATCTCATTTAAGCTAATTTCCTCATTTTGTAGCAAGGTCATGATGACATATTCTTTACAGTATCCCCAAATACAGCTGTGCTGTCTATTTAAGACGCTCCTCAGCAGCCCCCGGCCCAACTCACGAGCCGCCACAGACAGACGCTGACATCAGCGCGTCCTGAGTGAAGGTCCCGAGCGACAGCGGGACACTCGACCCGCTCAGCTTTCCCTCGTTAAAGGAACCGTCTCGTGGTACGATTCAACAAAGCCACAGGAACAAATTTAGGGCAGTTGTGCACACTGGACTCCTCAAGGCTCGATTGAGAATGGGGATGTGGGGCGTGACAGGGCTGGAGACGGACGCACGGGTACATGCATGGATAACATGCCTGTGTGTCTTTTTATACAGTGGTTGTGACTATGATATATACTGAGAATCAAAGAAAAAGTTAATAATAACAGTAATAACAGTCAGCAGGATGAGAAAAGAGCTGGAAGTATATTTATTTATACAGTTGCTCATATAAATAAATAGTAAACTGACATGTTGATGTGAAAGACTTGGAAGGGGGGGGAGGGGAGGAAAGATTAAACAAGAAGGAGGAAAAAGGCAAAACACAAGGAGACGAAGGTGCCCCGGCTGCTCCGTCCAGTGCCCCCACCTGATGTGCCTCTCCCATGGCCCGACTCTGCTCCAGCCCGGGTGGACCCAGCCACAGCGTCACCACTCCCCGATGACTCCTCTCTCCCACTCCCCAGCACAGCGCTAACATGGTTTTAGAACTCGTGTATTAAGAGACTGAGCTGCTCTCGTTATTCTGTGGGCTTCATGTTCTTTTTGTTGTTCTCCTTAATTGTTGTGAGATTTGTGCGAACGTGTCGGGGGGGCCGGGGAGGTAAAATGGGGCATGATGGGTTTTTTGGTTTGTTTTTTTTTGTTTGTTTTGGAGTCCACGCCAACTGCCCTAATTTTGTTCCCTTAAAAATGAAAATAAGAGAGAAATAAAGAAAAAAAAAGAAACAAAGGAAGATATGAGAATATAACAAATTGAAAAAGAAGGCAAAAAGAAATGAGAGGAGGGGTAGACTGTAATGCCGCTGTCACAGACAGACATGCACAGTCTGCTGATCAAAGGCTGGCGGCCACAGAGGCAACGTGCACGAGACCTGCTCAGCTCTGCTCCCGCAAACTAGGAAAATACTTCAAAAAGAAGGGAGAGAGTCTCCACTGCCTCTGGTGGCTCTCGCGGAAAACTGGACATCAGAGTTAGAGAAGGAGAAAGAGAATTAAAAGGTTTGGGAAAGAAGGAGGCTGAGGAAGGTTGCAAGGTTACGTGGAAAGAAGATTTAGAAATCGGAAGAGCTCAAAAGGAGATCGCTAGTTTGGCAAAGGCGTGGCTTCTGCCTCAGGATTAGCGCTTCTCTCTAGTGCGGCGAGGTACAGGACGGACCAGTGGAATGGAAAGGAAGCATAAGGTAACAGGAAACAGGAGTCGGTCTCCCGGGGCTGCTGAGTAATCGTCACTGGAGGCTCAGAAATCTTCTAACTTTGGCTTCGACTTTAAAATTTCAAAGCTAAACGAACATCTATGAAAGCTACGTCTGCTCTGGCCTGACCAAATTTAGGATCCTGGTGTGGAACTGAGGATCTTTTAACTCCTACCTGACCAAATCCCAGTAGAAAACCAGTTTGCATTGGCCTCTCTAAGCCTGGGTGACTGGGGTGGTAATGGGGTTTGTGGTGGGGAGTGGGAGATGGGAGTGACTTACACGGAGATGCGGGTGAGCTGAGTCCGCCGTCAGTGGGCGTGCTGATGATTTTAGAGTCAGGCATGGGGAGGGGCACAGGGCGTGCCACCGGGGGTGGCGGAGGCAGCAGGAAGGAGCCCGGCATTTTGCTCTGGCCACCTCCATTAGGCTGCAGATGGACCATACAGACAGGGTGAGCAGGAGACACCCCCAAAACACACTCAGCCAGACGTTCACGCCACACATTCCAATCGACTCCCACCGAGGTGAAAGATTTCAGGCGCACAGGGAAAAGACAACTCAAGTTCAACCGATTTCAGGAAAAATAGGACAACGTCTGACAGTCTAAACAAGAAGATAATGGACAAAAAGGGAGAAGAAATCATTCAGGGGGAATCAGCAACGTGAAAAGGGGGTCTGGTTTGTGTATTCACTGAACTCCAGTAGTAGCGGCTCGCTAGTACCAGGTGCAAGCTAGCCGCACTGAGCGGTGCAGCGTCCAGGACACGAGAGTGGAAACATGGCGGCGTGATTATTGCCGACTTTGGTCTCAATAATCCACCCGCTCTTGTGTTTTAAGCGGCGTCGCTGCGTTACTGAGGCTGAGGACCCACAGGGCCAGAAAATAATCAAGATGCTGTTTTCTTTCAATCTGCGGCATCCAAACGGAAGCGTGCGGGGGACTCACCTGTGCACTGGGCTGCCCGGGGCCGTCGGTACACACAAACTGCACAAACTCCTTCAGGGGGTCCTGATGGTGGTGGTAGCGTATGGTGGGGTGGGTGAAGTAGGGGCTGGACTGCTGGATGATCGAAGAGGAGGGGAAGTGCAGGGCCGAGGCGGAGGCACGGGGACTCCCTGAGGACAAAAGACCCCGGGATGAAGAAGAGCGGGAAGAATAAAAGTTATAAAAAAATAAGACGAGGCACTAAAATCAACGTAACATACTACGGACAGAAATGAAAGGCAGGATTACTCTTCAGGGCTCTTACAGTCGCGCTGTGGTAGAAACGGTAGCGGCTCACGTGACACGTTTGTGGTTGATGATCTGAAGCTGAATTTATCTCCAGCTTTTGGGAAACATCTGGTCTCATTTCTTTTATGAATCAGCCCATTTTTATTTTTTTTTTACCTTGGATAAACCTAGTATCATCAAACAAGCACATTATACACACACTGTCAAAGCCCCCCTTCATTTCCCTCTCAAATTCCCTCTGAAGCACACGACCACACTCTCACACTCACACGCACACACACACACACACACAGCGGATTTTTACGCCTTTGTTTTATAGCTCGTTGGTACTGGATAATCAATCAGCAGCGGCTTCTCACTCTTCGGCTCTGCCCAGCAGTGTCAGCTCCAGGGAGAACCTCTCCTCCGCTTCAAACTGACCACAGAACACCTCCCAGAGACATTAGTCAACCCGTCAGCCGGCCCGCTCCCCCTCCCTCCACACACACACACACACACACACACACACACACACACACACACACACACACTCAGGCCTGTGTGTCTTCAACAGAGAATCTATGACTTTGGTAATTTGGCACCCAGAAGTAAAGAGCCAAGCTGCTAGGTGAGGGGAGCCTGGTGAACAAGCATCTGTGACGTGTCTGTCACCTACGATCCCTCGTGCGTTCGGCACTTCCAGACGAAGGTGCACTTTTCCCCTGTTTTTACTTTGTTTCCGTCCAGTCTGAGTCCGTCTTTGTGCTGATCTTGGGCTGCTTGCAGCAACTGTCCATGAATATTTCATGTCCGTTTGGGCTTTGGTGGGTCTTTGTTTCACAGGGCTTCCCCACTGCTGGGTCAC
Source organism: Takifugu flavidus (assembly GCF_003711565.1). Classification (NCBI taxonomy): domain Eukaryota; kingdom Metazoa; phylum Chordata; class Actinopteri; order Tetraodontiformes; family Tetraodontidae; genus Takifugu; species Takifugu flavidus. The sequence continues at coordinate 408,075 of NC_079525.1, forward strand.
TGCAATATTAATATTGTTGACCACATATTGATTTTCTAATTTTGGAGCTGAATGTTCTATTGTTGCTCCCACTAGAGAGCACTCATCATTAAATAGCGCGACCTTACACACAAAAACAGCGTAATATGGGTTTGGCTGGCGTTTATCCAGTTTATTCCTCTGTGATCTTACATTTCTTACAGCTAACAGCATTAGCTAATCCAGGTAAATGGGTTTTATTTGAACATTCGGACATACGATTGTAACATATTTGTGGTCGATATTTCATTAGGTTTATTCGGGACTGGTTCATTTTGCTTCCAGGGAAACACGGAGTTATTATACCGGTCTCTGTGTTTCTGTCTGTGATCCTGTTCACGTTGATAGACTCCAGACAATAATAGTGTTGGCAACAGTCAATCTGGCAGTTTAGCACACGAGTCCAGAGACAAAGATGGGGACATAAAGCATCCAGTCTTTACCTCTTAACAGCCTCACTCATAACAGCTAAGAGCTCCAGTCTGTCAAAGACGAGCCATGACTATTAACCACTTTTTCCTCCTCTCCGCCTAACCTCATTACTCTTTTTATCCCTCACCCATCCTCCTCCAGTCCCTTTATAGAACCAAGGCCTCCGAGGGACATTCCATTTGGACGGCAGCCATTTTAGCACAAGAACATAAATTTACACATGCGCGCGAGTGGATATGTGTGCATATGTGCCCAGATGGAGCAATACACAACAATTTTAGATCTTCTCTGCTACTTGAAGGCAACATTCCACACAGGCAGACTAACCGGGGGACAAAGAAACAAGCAGAGGCCAAATGTTTCAACAGATTCAGTTGTGTGAGCTTATCCTGCAGCAAACAGATATACGGCCTGGCTTAATGGAGCAAGGGCCAGCCTGACTACACATTCTAAATATACAGCAGGGAGCTTTGCAAGTAAAATTCAATATGTTTTGACACAGAGGGCAATGAGTCCAAATGACCTTCACAGGGTAGGTCTGGGCTGGCGGAGGTCCAAACCATCCCTTTGAGAGACAAATGGAATGAGAGGGAGGGAGAGACAGAGCAGGACATATTTATTCCTTTGAAAAGCGAGACTTTTCTACTGGGAGACTCTGGGATTTTTCCTGACTGGAGAGGGAGAAACCACGTCAAGTTTTCCCACAGGAGCCAAAAGTTGTTATAAGGACAATGTTCCCTTAGTGCCTCTAATAAAACAAGAGCTAATACAGGGATGGAATTATAGTACAGACTGCAAATGTTTGCATTGAAATACTCATTCATTTCTCCACGTTGAATCGGTTCTTAGTTCTGTTTTAAAATGCTGAGGGTTTATTTGCTGCGCGGTATATTAATACACTTTAGGGATCTGGCCCAAGAACCTCTTTCCCAGTTGTCTTATGGAAGACATGCATGAGGCGGTTAGAGATGAGGCAGGGGCGTGACGCAGCGGTGGAACCATGACATGCAATGTCAATATTAATACACAGGCACGAGGATGGTAAAATGGATGGATGAAGCTCTGAAGAGAGAGAGAAAGAGGGAGAAAGAAACATGCCAAAACATAATGAGGACAGTAAAACTCGACAGGTTACACTCTGCAGGCATGTTGCTTCTCCTCAATTTTGGCTTTTCATAGTTTTCTTGCAAACGATTTTCCTGCATTTACAAAATACGGCAACCTAGGATCAGGTTTGGCACTCTCTTTCCTTCTCTCTCTTTTTCAAATCGTAATTAGGGGACTGGGGGTGGTCGGGTTCATGGCAGCGCTCTCACCTGGTCTCACTCCTGCCAGCACGGGCAGCGGGTGGTGTGTGAACGCCATGCGGGAGGGCCTCGTCTGGGAAGTCAGGGCGTTGAAATCAAATTTCCCCGGCTTCTTAAGTGAACCAGGCGAGGACAGTCCTGACGAAAAAATAAAATAAAATGGGATCAACAAAAAAAAAAATAGTGGGGGGAGAGGGGGAAAGAGAGAGGTGGTTTTAATCAAAAATGTTATTTATTTAAGACTGAACTAAAAAAAAAATATTAAAAGGGGACTTAAGTTATCATTACCAGCTTAATTCCCTCATTGGTTGATGGCAATGACGTTTTAGCCACTGAACATTTACTAACCGTCAATTAGAATCGTAGAGAAACATATTTTAAAAGCAATAAAATGTTGTTTTAGGAAACCCTGAATACACGTCTTCAAAGAAAAAGGGAGCAGCGGCTAAAGCCAGTTTTACTCCGGTCAGAGCTGTGGCACACGTGCAACTGGAATAATCTCAGCCGTGCCATCGGAGATTCTCTTTCCCCTGTCATCTTTTTCTCTGTGATTCTCTCTTTTAGGTGCCAACTCAAGGACTCCTCCGTGCACGAGCCCGACCACAATAGAGCCACAGTTAGCTAGTTGTGGTCTGGCTTCAGAGGCTGCCTGGATGAGAAGAAGTCTTCATTCAGAAATAGCACACATAGTACAGTATGGACACGGCAGCTGCTGAGTGTGAAAGACAAGCAGACGGACAGAGAGTGGAGACAGAGGGGGAGAGAGAGAGGCGAGAAGAACGTGGGAGACATGAAAATATGCAAGGGAGCGAGAGAGCAAAGAAGAAACCTGTGAAAAATGCAGCGTTTTGTTTTTCAGTGCGTTGCTCTGACAACACGTATGAAATTGGAATGTCATAAGATGTTAAATATGGTTATTATCTCTTACTCACACATGCTCTCTCTCTCTCACACACACACGCACACACACACACAAGCATGTGTCTAATCACTCAAAAGCAACAGCCCTCTGACAAAGCAGCATGAAACAATACCATCTCTGCCCATAAGCTGCACTTCTAATCTCCTTAATAAGTGACTTATGTGATCATGCTGTCTGTCCAAACTTTATTTCACAGTCTTGTTTTGTGGTCTATTTTTGTGGCTCCTTTGCATCAAACAAGACATTAAATATGATTCCTCCACAGTTCTCCAGCTGGAGACGTGTGAAAGTCTATGGGAGTGTGGGGGCGTGTAAAACCTTCCCTCCCTGTGTGAAAGACTTAAGAAGCAAGTAGGTGGGAGTGAATATGTGTGAACCATTTATGTCTTGAGCTGATATACCCCCCCCCCCCAACCACTGTAGCAGGAATCTGGGGGTGTATTATACTGTCAGACAGATTCTAAGCATGAACATAATCCTGATTCCACTTCTGACATCAACGGTTAGCAGTGATCGCTGCGACCCGCTCGGCCGCTCTGACTGGAGGCAACGTGGACGAGGAAGACAAATATGAAGACGGTGTTAAAGGAAACCCCAAAGCCGAGAGGTTCAGGGAGGTGGCGGGAGAATCTGCCTCTAAATTAGAGAGAAATAACCCGCAGGGTTGAAACGAAGGCCAGCAAACGCTGACGATCGCGTGGCAACGTTGGCGTTGGACACGACATTTGTCCATAAAGAAGTCTAAAGTGTCACCCTTGAGGAAACAATATAAAAGTCAAGATTTAAGACCACATGTGCAACGGTCTAATCTCTCTCTGTGAGTGTGTGTGTGTGTGTGTGTGTGTGTGTGTGTGCCACAACTGCACTTGTTTCCTCTCTTGGCAAAGCTTTCGAATTTCACTGGCAACCAATCAAGCGCTCCCATGATGACCCTTCTGTCTCCCCGCACCAACAGGCCTGCCACCAGATGCGCCTCTGAAGCACACACTGGACAAACACACACACACACGCGCACATGCGCACAGAGCGCGGTGGCTTAAACAAGCGGAGGAGAGCGAGGGGAAGCTCTTCTCTCCAGCGACCCAAGGCACATGAATCCAGATGTATCCAGCCCCCACCTCCATCACAAACCTCTGGTGTCTCAGGAAAATTCCACAATCATTTGGAACTAATATGGAATCATGTTTGTTACGTCCCCCCGCCACAGCCGCCCACCCCCTCTTCAACCCCCTGTGGAGCAGATGTCTCCAGCATCCTCGCAGATCTCAAGGCTGCACATGCACAGAAACACCATCTGGGTCTGTGCTTCAGCTGTGCATGTGGGTATGTGCACGTGTGTGTGTGTGTGTTTGGGGGGGCTGTAACACACGAGCACAAATATACTATGTGTATTTCTCAATATATCTGTGGCTTTATATGTATAAATCCACCTCTGCTTATCACGTGCACGTGCGTGTGCACCTGTGTGTGCGTGCCTGTATGTTCTTTGCGTAACAATGGAGTCAGACGGTGCAGATGGTGGGATGCACCTGCAAGTGAATATGTTTCCAGGGCTCTTTATTTGTATGTGTGAGCGTGCACGTGCGTGTGTGTGTGAGAGAGAGCCAGAAGGGGGGAGAGAGGGGCTGCTTGTGAACATACCCACATCTGAACAGGAATCCCCAGATGAGTGGGGCAGCTGGGATCAGACACACACTTACATCACGTATTCATACTTGGTTTCATCTAATGTGGGAAAAGTGAATCGACTTCTTTAACAAAATAAAACAACTGTGAAGCGCCGCGTTAGTGACGTTTAAATAGAAAGTTTGCTGATAATTACAAACGGGTTACACTTCCTAATTTGTGTTTTCCAGGTCGTAAATGAGTTGGGCAGCGGTTGCCACGCAGCAGCATTCTTTGCCAACCTCATTAGAAGGTGTGCAAAGTTGTTTGCGGTGCACTTTAAAGTGTAACTGTGGTGCGAGAGAAACAGGAAACCCTGGAAAGGGAGGCTCCGGTGCGCACGGCCTGCAGCCGTCTCTGTTGTGCCTCTAATTAACAGCCTCTTAATTACCTTTACGGCTAAATAGACCAGCAGCCTCGGAGGCTCGGGCGAGCGAGGCTAGTTTGAGGCGACGCCGAAGTGGAGATGTTGGCATTTCACACCCTGCTGCACCGTCCCTCTCACCAGTTATCGCCATCTGAGCACAGTCTAGTCTCGTCTCTCCCCGTTCTGAGGTTTCCCCTCCGCTTGCCTACGTTTCCCTTCCCTGACGGGTTCCATCCCCGCCTGGGTCTCTCTCTCAATTAGGCGTAAGGGATGAGGGGCTGCAGGAAGTGCTTGGGAGCAGGAGGAATGGTTTTACACCTCTGATCCGCAGACGTTAAGCGTCTTAATGAGGGATTTGAAGCAGGGGAGGGACGGCGAGACAGGGGGGGAAGGAGGAAAGGAAGGCACCTGAACACCTGTTAAGGTGGAGAACCTAATAAGCATGTGTATCAAAGTGTGAACAACTGTATATGTGGGGGGTTGGAGGGTAGCGTGTGTGTGCGTGTGTGTGTGCCCACAAATGTGTTTCACTGGAACAGTCACAAAATGTAAATTTGTTCATGAGCAGTTTAAAAAAGTTCACTACACAGTACTTATATATGTATGTATGTATATATATAAATACACGTGTGTGTAAGTGTGCACACATACACATGTGTATATATACGTATACATCTGCACGCACACAAAGGGTCCATATACATAAATCTCACAGTCACACACAAAATTAGCTAAAAAGAGGCTGAAAAAAAAACAGCAAGTGTATATAAGTGTAATCGATGTTGTTCTAACCATGGTAAGGAAACTGCACGCCATCGTTTTCATGTTTTATCTTCCGCTCCTGCACACTCGCCAAATGGTGCTGCACTGAAAGTGGAGAAGGGTATTGTTAACAATGAGACAGAGAAAGAGTGTGTGTGTGTGTGTGAGAGAGAGAGAGAGAGACATAGACAGACTGGTAGAAAGTGAATGATGGAAATATTAAAAGTGAGAACTGTGCATGACGCTTTAAGGTGAGCATGAGACATATGTGAACCCATCACAATGGTGATGGCGTTGTGGTGCGTTAATCTTGGAGGATGAGGTAGGATTACTGAGGGAAACGTCCAAGGCGAAATCACAGAGGTGCTTTTTACTGCCAAAACAATGGAAACAGACATAAAAGCTCAGTCTGGCTGGTGCGAGCTGCTTTCAGCTGTTGGTTCACATCCTGGCATTTAGATGTCTAACGTCTGGAGCCATTTGGTGGACAACATGCATCAGAATTGATCCATGATAAACTCAATTTTCTGGGGTCTGGTTAAATTGGAGCACTGTGATATTTTTCAGACAGAATCGCACAGCGTGATATCACAGCATGAGAACTATTCCATTGAGTTTACAAAGGCCAAAATAACAAGCATGCTAATTTCATTGTGTAACACCTAAACTTGGTCAGACCTTTACACTGGGGGTCCAGTGGGTCACTATATATATTATATATTTGAGTTGTTTATCCAATAGTTAGCAGGTCAGGTTGGGTGTGAGTGCCTATTGGGGGTTCTATGGATGGTGTGATGATTCCATGGGAGACGGAGGAGGTGCAGAGAGATGAAGTCAGCTGAAACTGGACTTTGGTAGAGTGGGGTCAAGTGTGTGTGTGGGGGGGGGTGACCAGCAAAGGAGTTACCTGCATCCATGTCATTGGGCCACGCGCTGGACTGGGAGGAGCTGGCAGCTGGTGAGCGTCCCGGGTAGAAAACGTCATCGGTGGGACTTTCCAGCTCACTGTCATCTAATGACTTCCTCTTGGTGGAGCTAACGCCATGAAGATGGAAGGTGGAAGGAAACAAAGAAGAGGAACGTCCATTAAATGAAATATTACCTGTAGAAATGCAGAAATATGCACCGTTGCTACACAGAATCACCAAAGTCTGAATGAGTGTTGTAGCTAGCACGATCATAGCTGTAGAGTCTGCTGTGTGTAACGTGATCAGGAAAAAGCATGAGAAAAAGGGAGAAACCAACACACACACACGCCCTGAGGCTTTCTGTCTTTAGATTATGTCTTTGGAAGTGATAACTACCTCCGTGGAAGGTTTGCGTACAACTCCACCTCAGACCTAAAGTGACAGCAGATGACAGAGATAAGAGCAAACAGGCAAGTTAGGAAAGACACAGAAGGGGAAAAAGCAGAAAGAGGTATCTCACATTAATGGGGGGGGGGGGGGCAGCAATCCCAAAGGGGTTCACACACATATATGGGAAGAGCGGCTCCATAATAATGGGAACTAACTGCAGCCCTGCCCTTGAGCAAGCACAAATTTACGTACCAAAATACAACTAGCGCGTGGTGAATATAGCTGCCGACACATCCTGGACCTTTATTCTGCCTATGGTTTATTGTGGTTAAAAGGGCGTACCTGGTGGAAGGAGGGGAGGTGAGCGAGCGCCGCCCCAGAGCGACCTGGTTGATGTTGTAGTAGCTGGGACTGCTGTCCAGATCAGCCAGTGAGAAGTTCGGGCCCGTTCCCGTGGCTACAGGAGCTGATGGGACACACACACACACACACACACACACACACACACACACACACACACACACACAGATGAGTCATTTAGCGTTCTGGCACTGTTAAAACTCATTATCCACAGATATTCTCTTACTCTGTGACACTCTGACAAGTTCAGCCACGTTCCACACCCCCGATGTGACAAAGCAGTCCTGGAAACTCAGGTGACCTGCACAGGAAAAGAGTGCGTGCTCAGACACACAAACAGGCTGCTCACAGCACAAAATCACCAAATTTCTAGAATAATAAAGATCTAAAGGAGAAGAAATCTGCGACTTTGTTTGTGGAGCAACATCTAAATATTCATACTGATTAATATTGATGAAATCAATTCTATTATGCAAATGTGACAGCATTTGGACAGTAGGTGTGCATCCATGTATGCATGTGTGTGTCTGTGTGCATGTGTGTACCTACCGTTGGGTGGTGGTTTGATGTCTGCGTCCCCTTGTTGGCTGGAACTGTCTGACTGTCCCGACTCTACAGAAAAGGAAAATAAGAGTTTAGTTTGCCATGAAATGTTTCCTGCTGAAGAATAAAGGCTCTTCTTGGCTACAGAGTACATCCTTTTGTGTGTACATCTCTATTTGTGTGTACATGATTTCCATCTAGGAATGTTTCCCACCATCTACCTCTGTCCTCCTGACTTAATGTACAATGATTTATTGTGTTCTGCTATGCTATTTACTATCTAACCACACAATCATATCCCAAGCCCTAATCCTATTTAATACCTTCTTGCTGGTAGGGATTTTTTCTGCATAAACAGAGCACCTTACACACACACACACACACATGCACGCACGCACATGCACACTGAAAATGAACCTCAATCTGTTATTCTCTGTGTCATTGCTGTAATCCTTTTATGGACATAACTTTGAATAGCATTTTCATCATACTATAAGATGTGTCTACACACATCTATCTATTATTTCTATCTATCCATCTATCTATCGATGTGAGTGTGTGTGTGTGTGTGTGTGTGTGTGAGATTGTGTGTATGTCCCTGATAAGAATCAGTGCATTTTTCTTGCCAGGTGTGGTGTAGTGGCTAATACTATAAACTGGCCATTTAAAGCTACTAAGTTGTCAATAGCTTGTAAGCTAGCTAAAAGGAGGTGTTTCTCTGCTAGCTGCAGGTGATAAGAGAGCACATAGACTCCAGCCAGCAGCACTTGCCTTGCAGCCATACTAAGCCAGAGATTACTAAGCAGAAACAATAACAGACCTGTCTCGCTGCCTACGAAGCGCCGCTTATCCACAGAGAGATACAAGACAGAAGAGAGCCAGAGCGGAAAACAGAACGAGTATTGAAATGAAAAGAGAGCTTCTTTTCTTTGCTCCTCATGCAGAATCACTTACTCTGTTTCTCACTAGTAGGGTGTAATCCTGGCAGCCATCTTAGAGCTTGGCAGCCATCTTAACATTGGCGGTAGCGCCACATTCCAGCTAACTGACGGCACTCACTCCAAACATATGAGGCTGCGCCCCCGCTGCACATGCACCCAGACGGTTTCAAACACACACACACACACACACACACACACACACACACACACACACACACACACACACAGACTTCAACACACTCATACATGGACAAACACTCAAATACACACCGAGAGTAAACATATGATGCCTAATGAAAGCTGTTGAAGAAAGGAGCGCCATACTTTTATCGTAGCGGTGTCTGCAGTCACAAACACCACGTCCCTCACACATACTGTACACTATAGGAGTACTATAGGGGTACTATAGGAGTACTATAGGAATACTATAGGAGTACTATAGAGTATACTATAGGAGTACTATAGGGGTACTATAGGAGTACTATAGGAGTACTATAGGAGTATACTATAGGAGTACTATAGGGGTACTATAGAGTACTATAGGAGTATACTATAGGAGTACTATAGGAGTGTACTATAGGAGTATACTATACTGGACTCCTGCTTGGTAACACGGCTACTTTTGCACATATCACCTACATTTAAACTATATCGCTGCCACAACTCTATTTGACTGTCAGGGAAACAAAACATATGTTCAAGGTAGAAATATGAAAGAATCACAGTTTTCTAAGTGAATCCAATCTCTTAATTTTCACAATGAAAACCAACACCAACATATATGGTCATCCTCCACATCCTCTGTGGGCCAATATCTTAAGGTATTTGTCCGGAAAGCGTTTATTTCCTTCCTGATCCTGAGGTCCGGGTAAGAAAAGGACCCTTTTCTGCCAACGTGCTCTTTGGCTGAGGCCTTAGTTACCGCTCCTGCTTCATGGGGCTGAGTTCAGCAGGGTGTCACACGGCTGGAAAGTGAGGAGGACAGGGGTTAGTCGGAGGAGGTGTGTGTCGGAGCTCTGCCAGCTGCAGCTTACATCTGTCGAACCCCCCCCCCGCTCCATAACATCACAGCCAGGCCCTTATCTCTCCCCCACAACCCCCCAAAGAACTCCCTTAAACAACCTTGTTCTGGGATGAACAGCGACCCTGACAGTGCACTGAAGCTGCGACACCGGTGGGAACACCAGCGATCCCAAACCTGCTGGACCTCTGGAAGACTAACTGAATAACAGGGTCACAGACTTTGTAATAGCACAAATAATTACAAGATCCAAGGCTTTGACTGAAGTGTACGATGGAATTTAGAGTCTCTTCAGATCGTTGCCATCGCGGACGGACGTAAAGTCCAGTTAAATGTGACGCGATGAAGGTGGAAACGAGGTGAGCTCTAACGACTGAATCGATCTATTAACAAGGTTCAGCTGATTTATCAATGTTTAAACGCTGCTGTTACAGGTACACAAAGCTGGGGAATACCGTCGCTGGTTGGGGAGTGAGGAGGTGCAGGGGTGGGGCAGGAGGAGGTGCAGGGGTGGGGCAGTGAGGGGTGGCAGGGGTCGTAGTGAGGAGGTGCAGGGGTTGGGCAGTGGGAGGTGCAGGGGTCGGGTAGTGAGGAGGTGCAGGGGTTGGGTAGTGAGGAGGTGCAGGGGTCGCGTAGTGAGGAGGTGCAGGGGTCGGGTAGTGAGGAGGTGCGGGTTGGGTAGTGAGGAGGTGCAGGGGTTGGGCAGTGAGGAGGTGCAGGGGTCGGGTAGTGAGGAGGTGCAGGGGTGGGGCAGTGAGGAGGTGCAGGGGTCGGGCAGTGAGGAGGTGCAGGGGTCGGGCAGTGAGGAGGTGCAGGGGTGGGGTAGTGAGGAGGTGCAGGGGTGGGGCAGTGAGGAGGTGCAGGGGTTGGGTAGTGAGGAGGTGCAGGGGTTGGGTAGTGAGGAGGTGCAGGGGTGGGTAGTGAGGAGGTGCAGGGGTCGGGCAGTGAGGAGGTGCAGGGGTTGGGTAGTGAGGAGGTGCAGGGGTTGATTCCTGCGTGTTCAGAAGGTCGAGCATGACAGAGGTTTTGTTCTGGACTATTGGACTCTGACAGCATCTGAAGTCACTCTGCTCTGTTGTTCTACATTACTACATCCGTATAAAACAGTTTGAGAACTCCCTCTCACTGTCGCGGGGAGCGAGGGTGCAGCTAAATAACACACGAACACACCTCCTGCGAAGGAACGCAGCGGTCGGAAATAAGAAATAAACCATCAGAAGGTTGAAAGATTTAAAACAAGAACCAATCCAGAAGTGACAGAGACGTAGAAGTAGCAGAAGCCCATTGTTTGACAGATGTGTGAGCACTACTGGTCGTTTGGGGGGCCGTGCAGCACACACAACACACACGCACACACACACACACACACACCACTGAAACAAAAAATGAGCTAATGTACGATGTCGCCACATGGAGCCAGTGAGCGTCCAGATACATGAGTGTGTGAGTGTAACTACACATTTTTGCACGGGCTGTTGGTTCACATTTCCCTCCTTGTTGGAGCAAATGTCATCTCTGCTCCCCCCGTCTCTCTTCTCCTCCCCAAAACACGGGATAACGCGGTGCAGCCTCCCAATTGGGTTTCACTTAAGAGGTTTATCGGTATGTTGCTAAACATTCTGACCTTTTTTTAATCCTTAATGCGCTTAAAATGTTCCAAACCTCCTAATCCCCCCGACTATCCCACACAGATGTTCAGTCAGTTCTTTTATTGGATATTATTTTATTATTTTATATATACATATTTCATTTAAAAAAAAAAATTTATGTCTGTGTCAAATTAGGGTATATTTCTGTTTCAGTGCTACGAAGTCTTTCTTGGCACTTTCTCGTGTGTGTGTGTGTGTGTGTGTGTGTGTGTGCACTAATGCCCTTCTCCAAAAAGTGCTACCCACATCCCCACGTGGTGAAGTGTGAATGTGACCTTTCCGAACGTTTGTTATTTTCAAAGCAAGCGATTTGAACTGTAATAGAAAGGAAAAAGAGTAGTAATGTCACGTGATCCATTATAGGTGTGCAGACGTCACCGTTGCCATAGTAAACACGCTGCAAGTAAACCTCCAAACATGGGATGGATTTGCAACTGAATGTATGCGCCTGAGTGTCTTTGTGTGTTTCTGTTTGAGTGTGTAAAATAGTCCCAGGCAGGCCAGCAGGCAGCCTGTGTGATAAGGTGGCATGGTAAGTCTCTATGTGTGTGTTTGTGTGTGTTTGTGTGTGTGTGGAGCAGGTGTGCCTGGCCGCCCCGCACAGCTTGTTGCCCATCTGTGCACCCTTCTGTGTGCCGCCTGTGCCCACGCTCTGCCAACAGCACTACGCCATTGCAAGAAGACCCAGGAGAATGGGATGCTGAGAGATGAGGGGAGGGGGGGGGGGGGAGGAAGCAGAGATGCAGGGAGAGGAAGTGGGGAGGGATGGAGGGAGGAGCTGGGACCGGAGGGAGAGGAAGACGAGGAGACGGGAGAAGAGCGGGGGATTAAAGATGGGGGTTACCTTTGATGTGGCGGCAGAAACCCTAGAGGTCAGAAGGTGAGGATGAGGGAGACATTTGGGAGACACGTGGTCTTCCTGGAAATTCCTCGGTAACCCTTTGATTTTGGAATTTAAAAGTTACATGAGCCTTTCATTAATGTGTAGGATTTTCCACATTTTCAAGCTGAATTCAGGTCGGTTTAACCTCGGCAATAATAGATCGTATTAAGGATTTCGGGTTTTCCTCAATATAAAATAATACAGGACTTTTATTTCCAGATAAATGGGCTCATCATTGATGTGCTACAGTTCTGGAGACGGTTGTGCAGATTAAATCCAAGAACAACTTCCTCATGTTTGTCCTAGTAGTTATTTAATTTCAAAGATCAACCCCCCTGGCGTGCTCCTTTAAAGAACAGTTTTATCCACGCTGAAATATTCAAGAATAAATCTCAATTTAGTCTTAAATTTAGTGTTAATTAGCTATATAAACGAGTTACATATGCCCCGAGCACACCTCTGATCTTTGATTAACCTGTTTTTTCGAATGACACTTTGATTCTGTGTTTTATAGGTAGGTAATCCCCAGTCAACAATGCCTGAGCATGTGCACGAAAGGGTGTGTGTGTGTGTGTGTGTGTGTGTGATTGTAGTTAAGACTCAGAGCTTCAGCACGGTTCACAACCCAGCCTAACAGAGTGTGAATGTTCCCCTGCTGAGCTGATACTGATATAACTGTCCTGTAAGTGGTGTTGACACCAGCATTATTACCCTGTCAACCTCCATCGCTACTCAGCTTTAAGGCGACAACTGAGGCAGGGGCACAATCGAAGTCAGACCAGTGTGTCTGCATAACCCCACTCACTGCAGCCCAAATAAATAGAGCTGCACAAAGGCCGGAAAGGGAAAGAGAGGGAGGAGTGTGGGGAGGGTGTAGCAAGGAGGAAGAAGAGGGGGCAATAAGGGCACGCTTGCTCTCGTCTACACATTTATCTGCAGTATGGTGCTATCGCCACTAGGTGGCGCATATTTGGCAGCTAAAGGCATGGATAAACGCAAATAAAGCAAGAGGGCCAAACTTGGCAGCAAACTTCACTCTGAACTGCAGAAAGAAGCAGTCCAAGAGCAGAAAGGTGGAAAAAAGGATAAAGAGAAAGACAGGAATTAAACCGGCACATGTATGAACTGTACATGCATATGTTTAAATGAACATAAACATAAAAATAACGCCGATTGTTCTATATAATTGATATCAAGCATAGAGCCACATAACCTCCAAAAGACTTTTCTGTTCAACGATCACTGGCTGTTTGTGCTAAACAAGCGAGTGAGTCTAATATCTCCCTGACAGTAAGACTCATATTTACCTTATCCTCACATTTATGGCTCAACGCTCTCTACACAAAAACATCCAAGAAAGACGGGCGCATTGGAAGGGAGCGCATGCATCACATGCTGTGGGAGATGGGAAAAGACGTACGATGACCATCTTCCTGTTGTTTGAAATGCCAGCAAGGAACAACTTCCGAGGAGACGCCAAAGTCTATATTTTTAAGAGTAGCTGGGTTAAACTGTGTGGAAAGGTGCCGAGTGGCTATTGGGCCTAATACAGTCTGAAGCAGACTCGTCAGTCTAATAAAACGTAAAGCCAGGGAACATTCAGCTCCCGGTGAGATTTGGATTATCCTGTCTTGATCCCGGTTCTTGCTATAAAAGTGAGACACAGCAGATGCTTCAAGGTAACTTTGGACCCATTCCCAACATTGTCTGTTCCATAGATTCTGTTTAAAGACATCACTCACGCCAGAACCGTCTCCATTTAACACATTTGTTTGAGCATTATGTTCATTTTTTCTTTCACACACAAGTTTTATAAGTACTTTTTTCTGCTCTTTCATTTTCCAGACTCTAAGAATTTTTCAAAAGATACATAAAAGAAAGTAAATTACACTAGTATACTGCTGGAGCACTTGCACAGCCAAGGACACATTGATAACAGAAACACACACACACACACACGCACACGCACAGAGAGTGATATTGAATTTGGTTGCCAACTTCTCCTAAAGCACCACTGAGATAACAGTGATAAAAAGCATACTTCCTGAAGCCAAGTCTCCCCCCCCCAAGGAACACTTCAATGAAAATTTAGAGTAAACTCTTCACTTTATGAATATAACAATGGCTCTGAAATTCAGTTGGGTGCATGTGATGCACTGCAAAGCAAGAGACCCAATTATATAAAATCTCTTTAAGTTCTTTGCTCAGGAGAGATGGAAAGATGAAAGGAAAGAAAGACTTCACCCAATTTGAATGCAAGTGAAAATAACGATCAGTGGGGAACGCAAAGACGGCCACAATCCAAATTGTTTTCAGTCGAAGATTGTTTTTTTTCTTCATTATAAGAAAAAAGGGCATTAGTGATTCACAGGGTGACAAAGTAGTTATTAGGCACTGCTTCTCCCTGCTGACGTGCACATGTGGAGTGCACACAGAGGGCTGGACACTTACACAAGATGTGTCTCACTGGGATGTACCAACAATCCCAGTGACTCAGTCCTGTCAATGTGTGCCAAGAGAAGGGAGGCAGGGCTCAAAGTATGAGGGATAGAAGGGTGGGAGATCAAAGGAAAAGGAGGAGCGATGACGCTAGCGGGGGGGGGGGGGGGGGGCTGGCAAGTCGAGAGTAAAGTGTATAAGAAGGGATTATTATATCGTATAAATATATGGGAGACATCTCCAGGAGAGCAAACTTGATCAAAGGGGTCATGCTGTCATTTTGACAGCACACACACACACACACGCACGCACACACACACACACACACACTAGCGGAAGCACATGAAACTAGTGCTGCCAAGCAGTGGTCACCTTTGACCCTTTGGCACTCTGCAGTTTGAGTCGCTGCCAGCCAGACAGCTCTATGCAGGAAGTAGAGCAAACTGTTTGTTTGAATGTGCATGTGTGTACATACGGGTGTGCACATACGGGAGTGGACGCGCTGGCCAATCGCAGCCACCACGTCTGATCGCACCAGCCAATGAAAACAAAGTTTAACGAGGTTGACAAAGTTGATGATTGCTTGTTTTGTGACATGTCAATAATTCACCAGTGCGTTTGTGTCTGTAATGTCGCGTCTGTGCGTTCAGGCGCTGCTGTTCTGATGGAGGACGAGAAGAAGAACCATTTGCTTCTCGACATTTAGGTTTTAAAATCATCATTTTAGCAGCTCCCATGTTGCATCTTGCAACAATATAAAAACTGGTACCTTCAAAGCCAAATATCTGACAGAAAAGTCATATATGTACATGTTGTTCACCCATGTCATTTATACTAAAGGAGACTAAAAAACCTATAAAAGAAAATAAAATTCAGTTGTTTTAATTTTGGTTTAGAATCAATTAGCAGGAGCACCAACAACATCTGAGTGGATTAAAACAAAGTTTAACAGATGATTAACCTGTTATACTTATTATTCTTTCTAACTAAAAGTGTTTACACATAAATCAGGTTATCAATCATACATTGATCGGTCATACGCGTGTTTCCGTACGTCTTTATATAAGAAGATAACCTCACCACTTTGCACCCGATTATCTTGTAAGTCCATCCTACTTAACGTGTCCTCATCGTAATCATCGCAAACATCATCCCTACAATCCATGTCGCCAAGAGCGCGCGCACACACGCACACGCGCACACACACACAGTCTATGACCCTAATCAATTAAATGAAGGATAACCCCAGATCTAAATCCTGCCAAAGCAGATCTGACCAGTCTTTTACCACATTATGTATAATACTCCAAAAAAAAAGCAGCAAAAGTGTTATTCTAAAAAGAAAAAGAAAAGTTGACAGTTTTGTGGGTTTTCCATAGATGATGTGAGGCTGCAGGCTCAGCTTAGCGCCGCTCCAGCTCAACATATCGGGATCTGCTACGGTTCTGATCGGTCTTCTAACTCTAACAGCAATGCAGCACAGCTGTCCACACCTTCATGTGACAAACCAGAGGTGCTGCTGGGAAGAGTTGCAAAAATGTGGGTTGCTAATAAACCTTAATTACACGTCTTATTAATCTGGCATTTAACGCTGAAGAAGCTGCTCTTTAGCGAGGACGATGGATGCAAGCGTAGCTTCTAGAAATGCTGACGCTCTGTTCTGTTCATATATCCCAACTTTGCTGCACATACAACAGCAAATTCCTCAGACGGGAACAGAGCCTTGGCATTGGGTCGGGCGCTGCAATGCAGGCTTAATTGGTGACCGGATATTTCTGCAACACAAAACAGAGAATAAGGCTGAACAATCAGGACAGGACTGCACTCTTTGCCACAGAAATAATGAACACTATCAGAGATTAGAAACAATGTGTCTGTGCAGTGAACCTGAGATTGTGCGAGCCTGATCCTCTGTAATCTAACAGTGATGTAATGCCTGGTGCAGCCCCCCCATAATATGTTACATAACCTTATAACAGGCTTACGTACCCAAGGGTTCACAGGGTTGAGTGCATGAATGGCTTTTTGTGTGGGACCATATGTATGAGGATCATGAAGCAAAATAAAGTATTACTAAACTTTAGCTGGAGTCATTTACCCCTCATTAATTCCATCCAGAAAATTCCAACTTTAAGCAGTTTTGTTTTGTGCTGTCACAGCTGGTGGAGCTGAAATGAAACCCATCTGAATCTTCAAAAGTCCGCCCGACTAACGCCGTCACCCGGAGACAGGCCTCATTCAGAGGCGTGAAGCCCCTCACCATCGTCTCCACCGACACATGTGCAGAAAAGATGGGGCAGCATTATTTAAAGGCGCATTCTGCTGTCTGGTGTCGTCAAATCAGCCTCCACGGAGACACTTGTCTTCTTCCCCAGCCACAAATGTGCTGATCTCAGAGAGAAAAGCTTTGATTCATTTCTGACTGGCAGTTCTTGTAACCACTGCATCGTCCCGTGAGCACCAGAGAAGCTGACGGTCTCCCTACAGCAGCAACGCTGAGCACGCTGCACGTGTGAGGCAGGAGGCGCGTTCATATGTGAAAGCACATGTGTGTCTTTGTTACACCGTTTACGTAACAGACGGGGTCCTTCGGTTCAAGCATATTTAAAGACTGGGTAAGCAACTTTGACAGGCAGAGAGAAAAAAATCAGAGGAAGGACTGAGAGAAAGTGGGGGTGTGGGGGGGTGTGGGGGGGGTTAGCATGTTCTGCTGAAATGTAGAAAATAAATACATAAAATGGGGCATGAGATGGGTAAAGAATGCTGAGGAGAGACATAAAGACATTATGAGAGAAGGAATGTAGAAAAATGGCCACATAAAAACTCCCATTTTTTACCCAGAATGCCACAGGAAGCTGGGGGCACCTGACAGAGAGACTGTAATGGATGTCTGAGCTCACTTTCACGGCCAGACACTATCGCTCGGACACACAGATTAGGACACTAAGATGTTGCCCTTCTCAGAATGGACAGAGAATTAGACAGCAAGAGGTGTTGGGAAATGGTGAGAACAGGGGAGAGTAGGAATCAGGGGCATAATCCAGGAAGAAAAGACTAAACGCATGAAAGTCAGAGAGAGAAAGAGGCAGAGTAAAAAAAAGGGAGAAGCATGAAGGCTTGTTTCTGGTGGGACTCCAAGAACCAGCATCTGTTTGGCTGGGGCTCAGAAAAGTCTAGTGTTTCACCCTGCAGTGCCCGGGGGAATGCTATTCCAGGCTGCATGGGCTTCTATGAAAAACAGCTTTATGTGGAAAAGGGGAGATGGAGGGAACCGGAGAAAGAGTGGCAACATGGGAAGGAAGGAGATCAAGAGTGAGAGGAAGGGAGAAGAGAGGGCAAAACAGAAAGCAGGGAAGGATCTGAAAGTAGAGATAAAAATTCCATTGAAACTTGAAGTTAATTCTGAGAAGAAACATGAAAAAAAATGGAGAAAATAACAGAATAAATGACACAAGACGCTACCCTGCTGCCATCTGCTCTCACACCAGCTCACAAAAACCTACCAGATCCAGTTTGGTTCAGACAGTAGAATCCTCAAAAACACCCCAGCAACGCAGGCTGAACCCCCCCCCCCCCCTCCATCTGAGTTAGGCCAGCTGTGTTGTGGCTCAAAGCCCCAGGGTTCCTCACCTGTCAGTTAGCGGCTGAATCCCCCCAACACCCACCCCCCAAAGGGACGACAAACAGCTGGCTAACATGTGGCACTGATGTTCACCTCCCAACGCAGCACCTGGGAGTGTTTGTACAGTGATGACGGACCATCACAGTTCCCGTGTGCAGACCAGAAAGCGACATCTAACGAGTCTTAGCGAGGCAGACTGGTTGCTCGCTGGTTGCGAGACCCAAACCACTCAGTTGCGTAACAGTAATCTTGTGCGCGAGACTGGTGTGGTAACTATAAGGATATACATTTCACTGGCAAAGCAAGGACATTTGTTGGGGTTAAGGCCAGAAATGGGTTTAGGTTGAGGTTAGAACAAATCATGTTGGTGAGTCCTCAGTACAAGCATGCCAGCATGTGTGTGTGTGTGTGTGTGTGTGTGTGTGTGTTTGAACGGGAGGTTGCGGTATTACAGCGGGGCCCTGGTCTTAATCAAAAGCAGTCAGTTTTCCCTGGAAAAACAATGAGGGAAGGCAAGGTCTACTTGAGGTAACTCACCAAGAGTGGGAGGGAGAAGACAAAGTGGGAATGGATGGATGAGTGAGGGATGATGGAAGAGGGGAGCAGAAACAGGGAGGGGAGATACGGCACGGACGCGCGGCGAAATGGAAAAAGAGAGAAAGAAAAATCGGTGTAAAGCGATAAAAATGCGGTTTTCCTTACGTGATACTTTGCCACCACTTTCTCTAAATCACTTGTTCTTTTTGTCTCCTCTGCTTCCATCATGTGTTCTTGAATTCCTTTACAGTATATATTAAACTCCTTCCAGCTCCCACTGTGAAACATAAGCCTGCACTATCAGATTTGTGGGGATTTTATTCATTTTAAGGCATTTTGGTTGTCTGGTCTGGATTGATGTGGAGCAAAGCATCACCAAACCCCCACGTAAAGCTGCTCAGGGTTGGCCGAGGCCAGACCGGGGAGAGAGACCGTCAGGCAGCTGTGGGAAGACCGCCAGATCTCTAAGGGTCGGAGACGCCACGTTGGAAATTCTGACATGCAGTTTGCTATGGCGAAGCACCTCCTCTGTCTCTGAAAAACTGCATAAAGATGCCAAATCCATGTGAGACGATGTTCACAAAGTGACATGGATGCTTGATTCTTTAACAGAATTGGACATCCTCTAAAAACCACATCATTAGTCTGGTCCCATTCAGTTCTGTTTTTATGGGTCTTTTTCTAGTGAGGCATCAATATCTCAGCTGTCTCCTTTAAGCCGATAAATGCGTTAACTTTATCTTTGGCTATGCTGCTCCGCTTGCACTTTTATGGTCAGGACCTTCACAAACGGACAACGAGAGACCAGTACTGGTAAAATAAAGGATTCATCACCACAGACACACACTTGGACTGCAGACTTGATAGTGACTCTTTAATGCACTTTTCACCTCACTATTGCAAGAAAGAGCTGAAAAATGACACTTTGACTTTAAAGTAGCTAAACATATATATGTATAGAGAGAGACAAGCAGACAGACAGACAGACAGACAGGTAGACAGGCAGGCAGACAGACAGGCAGGCAGGTAGACAGGCAGGCAAACAGGCAGGCAGGCAGACAGACAGACAGGCAGACAGACAGGCAGACAGACAGACAGGCAGGCAGGCAGGCAGACAGACAGACAGGCAGACAGACAGACAGGCAGGCAGACAGGGAGGCAGGCAGGGAGGCAAACAGGCAGGCAGGCAGACAGGCAGACAGACAGGCAGGCAGGCAGGGAGGCAAACAGGCAGGCAGGCAGGCAGACAGACAGACAGGCAGACAGACAGGCAGACAGACAGACAAGCAGGCAGACAGACAGACAGACAGACAGACAGGCAGGCAGGCAGGCAGGCAGGCAGACAGACAGGCAAACAGACAGACAGACAGGCAGACAGGCAGGCAGGCAAACAGACAGACAGACAGACAGACAGGCAGACAGACAGACAGGCAGGCAGACAGACAGAGCCCATGGCCTGATGTGTGTTGGCTCAGTATGTGAGTGCATGGCATCATGCCACTGTCCTCTGTCCAACCTGATGCATATGATGGGATGGATGTACATGCTCCCACCACTGAAGTGGGGAACCTTCCACGCACCAGTTCAGATCTACTCCATCACTTTCTGAGCCCAATGACACAAGTGTGGAAAGTATGCAGCATGAATTAGAGTGAAACAATGACGCGTGGAAGCGCAGGTGCGCACACACACACACACACACCACACACACACACACGTACACACTCGCTCACAGAGGCACAGGTGCTGTAGTATTAACGAGAATCACTTTTAATGAGTGGTGTTGAAGGAAGGTTTAATGCTGCATTAATACGATCTGATTACGCTTCTCCGCGGCCTTCAAACAGGGTAGTGAAAAATGAACAATTCCCTTCTCCTCCATTCTCCTCCCACTCACTTTTCCCTCTCAGTCACATCGCAGCTCTCCACATCCAACTCATTTCTGCCTCTTTAGGTGTTCACAACTTAACTTTGCCGTCTTTCAGAGAAACACAAGTGGTATTTCAAGCAAAGTTGAAAAGTTTGTACGACCCAACAATATGCAAAGACAAGCGTGGTCCGAGTTAACCTCTGGGAATGCTCAGGGAAAGAAGAAAGCAGAGGGATTACAAATAATCAAAATGTAATTATGTAAGGGGGGGGGGGGGAGGTTCCGTCTGTGTTTCAGGATAAAGTAGAAGACTGTATAAAATCAACATAGCAATGAGGCGGTTAACAGAGGCGGTGATGTAATCTACTTGGAGGGTTGTGGCGAAATTACTGACGCCTTTACTGATTGTCTCTCTCAGGGGAAATGGGAACGGGAAAAGAGCCAGAAAGGAAAGTGTAAGGAAGAAGGAATGTTGCACATATTTGGGGCGTGTGCCTCACTTGCATTTGAGTCCACGTCAAACGAGTGTTTCAGCCCTCAGTCGCTGACGCGTTGTGATCAATGTGCGTGATCAATAAGCCAGTGTCAGATGGTTTTAGCTCAGGCTGACCGACTCAGCCAGGATGCATGGAGCTAACGCTGCAGGCTTATTATTAGCTTTCTGGCCAACAGCTGCAGATCTGTCAGCTCCTTAATAGCTGATAGTGATTATTTGGGCTTATTGACAAGCTAATGGTGAATCTGGGCTATCAGGGATTGTCTATTGGGAGGATTACTGCCTGAACTAGCCAGGATGTAGGGATGATAATGAGAGCAATTGTGGTGTTGATGACGGGCCAAGCTGATCATCATCAAGACAGAAAATCCAGAGAAGGTTATGTAGGATGGAGAAACACTATGGAGCCGACTTCAACCAGAGTTTTAGTCATACAGAGAAATCTTCTGCCTGGGATCAGCCGAGACGCTGCTACAGCCACTCTGTGGTGTTCTACCAGAACCAGAGTTTACGTTCTAACCCTTCCAGTTTAACTTTGATCATATTTGTCTAGTGAACATGGTTGGACCGG
This sequence comes from Takifugu flavidus, assembly GCF_003711565.1. Lineage (NCBI taxonomy): Eukaryota > Metazoa > Chordata > Actinopteri > Tetraodontiformes > Tetraodontidae > Takifugu > Takifugu flavidus. The sequence goes on from NC_079525.1 coordinate 429,778, forward strand.
CTGTTCGGGCGCAGCGGTGTACGGCAGACAGAGCGAGACGCCAAGACGATCAAGGACAAGGTGGAGTGACTCACTCAGATTAACTCTTCTCTGGCTTTTCAAACAACGCTGACAGATGCGCAGCCCTCCACGCCGCCATTTGTCAGGGATCTATTCCTGCACTTAAAGGCACGCTCCACACTCCAATAATACATATGCAGAAACACGCATGCACTCAAATGGCTTATGATACCTTTGTCACCTCCCACACACTGGTTATCTTCAAGGACACAAAACCCTCAAGATCCCCTAGCAAATTTTCACGCATGCTGCCTAAATGGAGCTGAACGCGAGCATTAAGCCTGGCAGCGAGGAAGCAAACAAAAAAGAGATGCCTATGCTGAGGGGGGGGGGGGGGCAGCAGGAGGTTTATTTCTACTGAACGCACCGATTTTTATTTTCATTTACAATGTTCACATACAGACACTGATTCTCACATAAATGCTGCATCTCTTCCAGCAGAGAGAAACAGACCCAATCCTCTCAACTTCTACAGCAGGAAGAGGCCCTCAAACAGACTAGCACCGACGTCCAGGGCCCAACATTAACGAGCACACACGTCAAATACCTGTGCCGACAGGTTTTAGGGGAGAGAAGAGGAAACACGTCGGGTCCACTTTGCATTTTCCTCTAAATTCAATACGTTTTTCATTATTTTTGTCCAGAAAGAAATTGAGTAATGATTTACAGGAACTTTTGAGAACACATTTTTTGTCCTTATTCCTTCACAAAAACATTGCCAACAACGAGGGGGGGGTGTGCTGCTTGGCTGCCTCTCACTACAAGGTGGAAGCTTATCTATTTTGTACCCAAGACAGTAGTCTCACTGTTCCTGGAAGTTTTATCTGAACGTCCATCAGGACCTTCCTTACTCCACATTACACGGCACAATAGAATTTTCTTCCTCATTAATGGCAAGGAAATTCTTTGCTTCTGCTGTAACGGACACAGTTTCTTTAACCTCACCTTTTATTTTGCCAGTAACACTTTTGCAAACACTAGTTTGCCAATTTTGGGTGTGTAATATGCACTTTGTTTACCTGAGGATTAAAGGAAATAACGTCGTGTTGGTTTAACACTGAAGACACACAGAAGTTGATTTATCTTCTATACCTCTGTTTAGTAGAATCAGCCATCTACGTGTGTTGACTCTAGCTGACATTAACACTGGGCGTCTGTATGTCAGGCCGCCCTTTGCCTGACCCAGCAGGATGGGCTGAGTAGCAAGACTGGAGTCCCACCTGCTCCAACTCAATAGAATCCTCACACAGACACCAGAATTTGAATCACATACACAAAGACGCACTCGCACAGACATAGTTGATATACATTGAGAGGCACAAAGGCACAATTATGCACATACAGGACTCTACATCACAGTTACTCCCTCAATGACTCTTTCATCCTGGCAGACAGACTGAAAGAGGAAAGAGTCGGAGAAGTGATAAAGCTCCAGACAGGAGCAACAAGAAGGGAGGGAGGAAAGGAGGAAGGAAGGGAGGAGGAGCGTTTCCTGGAGAGACGTGGTAAGCAGGATATGGAGAAAGAGAAAAAGAAGGGAAAACACAGAGGCGGCTTGTTCCAAGCAGAGGTGCTGTCTTTGCAGGGGCTCTGTATATTCCAGGGTCAAACAGACAGGAACAAAACACTTGCTGTTCACTTCCTGACATACAAGACGCTGGAGAGGAGCAGACATTACAGAGCAGTGACAGACATAAACATGTAGTTGCTAACCACACAGCTCGCTGCCTTCGTGCACGAGCCACAAACAGGTACACATCGGGATTTTCAGAGGAGGCCGGTCGGACAATGGCAACCTCTTCCTGTGAACCTGTAACAGGGACGTAACGCTGAAGACTCTCTTGCTTGTCTTGTATGTAAACTCTTCCGTGCTTTTTTCTCACAGGTCTGTTGTTGATTGCTTTTTTCCAGCCATCTGTACAATCTATCTATTTTTTTTCTCTCTTCCTCTTTTTTTGTCTGGGCTGACCTCAGGGGACAGACTGGTTTGTCAGGTCTGTAATAGAGCTGCCATTGTTTCTAAGAGTGTAGCAACAGGAACCAGCAACCTGTTAAACAAGCCTTGGAATGTTTCTGCACATGCTTCATTCCCAAAGGTGAAACTCTTTCTTTCTTTTATGCTTTATACGTGTGTCCCTGTACCGCACTGACCTCATGCGTGACATCAAAATTTGGAGTGAGAAAGTGGGTTTAGCTTTCGCCTATTTAAACTACAAACATCCCGCAAGTATTCTGCAGAGTTACACTCAATAAAACTTAAATATTTACTTTCTACTAAACTCTAAACCCTCTGTAACAGGTCACTTTCGCTCCTGCTCTTCTTGGACCACCCTCCAGCCCTCTTGGTAAGTCTCAAGTTACAGGACCTTTCTCTCATATTTGTGTGTAATACACATGCACAGTGTGTGTACATGTGATGCACCATTAACTTTTGTGGTGCCCAGCCTTTGATACAGCCACAGCTCTTTAATCCTTAATCCCAGCACAGAGGGAGGGGCAGAAAAGCGAGAGCCAAACACAAAGAGTAGTGATGGGGGGGTGGGGGATCACCAAGTGGCTTTGACCCAGTCAAACAGCGGTTCAGACTCTTGTACAAGTTTGAAGCCGGGCCTTGAACCCACAGTGGAGAAGAAACTCAACAGCCAGAGGGACCAACGAGAGATTACAGGAAATAGATGTTATACTAAAGGGGAGTGATCAGATGATAGACGGCCAGTGCTGTTTTCCACTTCTGAATGTTAGTAGGTAATATTTGAGTATGTGGTACGAACGCTCAAATGGGGATTTTCCTTTTCTTTTGTCTTCTTGAGTTCTTTAACCCTTTGGGGGTCACGGGGCGGGTGCACAAGGCAGGGTAGACTAGAGGGGTTGCCAGTTCATGGCAGGGCCCAATATGAGCATTTGTGGGTTCGGTACCCTGCTCAAGGGTACCTCAGCAGCGCTCTGAGGGTGTTCTGGCACCTTCGAACCGAGAGCCCCCCCCCTCCGCTTCTTAGCCCAGTCCCCAACAGACTGAGCTACCACCGCCCTCCCTATTTTCCTCTTTGACAAAAAAATCCTCTGCTATAATCTGTTTTTTTCTCTCTGTGGTTGCCACAGGACTGAAACGTGACTCCTGAGCCTCTACGCTCTTATGGAAGACAACTTCATTCTGTAACTGCACCGTCTCAAATCCCACACCTGCGGGGGGTTGTGGGCAGGTACTGAACGCTCAGTTACTTCAGTAATAACGAGTACATTGGCCTGGGATTGATGTGAAACGTCTCGTTCAGATAAATCTGAGGGCAGCAGCCTGCAGGCTGTGTGGGAATAATTCACTGTAACACACAAGACAGTATTGACAGATGGTGTCCATTTTTCCATCACACAGTGAAAGTTTTGTGTCAGCTCCATCAGCTCCAGAGGGGTAATGTTTTTTATCTTCTATGAGTAAAGTGGTTGCGTTGCTGTGACAGGTAGATTGTGTGTGCGTGCACATGTGCAGACTGGTGTTCACATGAGTGATGAGGTATTTGCCATCTGGAAAGCAGGTTTATTAATACATTCTTGGAAACTCTGTTCAGGCTAGAAGTGGTTTGACACCAAAGCTAAAAACAAGAGATAAAATGGAGAGGAAATTGGGAGAAATCATGAAAAGAAACAGATATGGAGAATTTAGAATGCACACACAATGGAGAAAAGCGGCGAGGACGTGTAAACTGACAATTGCCTGGCATCCGCTCGCCTCGCATTCTTTGACCAATCACTCTCCCCCTTTGCCTCATCTCACATGAGGAAAATGACATCGCTCATCAGACGCAGGCAAAGGTCCAAACCACACAAATCCCTCCAAAATCCCTGTCAGATACCATTATTCTTCTCTTTGTGTATGAGATTCTAAGTCAAGTGTTTTCTCCAAAAACCTCAGGTCTCACACAGAGAAACGTTGAGATGAACTCGGCGTCTGCCAGGTTCCTGCACAGCGAGAGGTACCGAGACGCCTCACACTTCGGAGCTCCCTGGCTCCGCTTGCTAGTGTGGGGGGAAAAAGGATGTGTCCTTGGGTTAAAGATGTGTGACTCTCACCAATACTGGGGGGGCACGATGGGCCAGCGCACACACTGGCTGGTCCTTGTGTAGACACGTATACGTACACACCAGAGGCAAAAGATGGAAACCATAACAGCGCGTGTTCCGACACTGCCTCTTTGACAGATTTAGGTAAATAGCAGCAAATAAGAGATTATTTTTGGCAGGCCATGCCGCGGCTCATTCCAAGAACCAGCAGAGGTCCAATGGGAGCGAAGAAAGATGAAATCACATAAACAGATGTGATTTAAGTCAATATCATATGTGTCATTACTCATCCATATGACATACTCCTTTTTATCACCCACAATAATCCAAGGGAAGGTCCAAAGCGGCGTGTTTTCTACTCTACTGCCGGTTGCAGCGCACAGACACAGAGCTGCCGGGACAGTTGGTCTCCAACCCCTGAGGATTCATCACGCTCATATTCGTTATTCGCACAACATGAAGCGGTGTGAAAGGGCAGCAGGATCAGCGGGGGACCTAAAGCCGACATATTCACGTTGACCCACTGTAAGTGGATTTGTAATCCCTCAGTGGATTTAAACTGTGTTTACTGTCACAACCATGTTTGCGTGATTTTGGGAGCGCGCATGCACAGCTGCATCTGTTTGGTCTATTTTTTCACATGGTAAGACGTATTTATATAAAAGAATATTAAAGAATATATAAGGTGGTGATCCTTTGGTCAATCCCTGCCCCCCGCAGTCAATAAATGCCATTCATTTAGGCCGTTTACATGTACCAAATACACAATCCCTGGATGTTCTGCTGTACCCTGGTATCTAAGCGGCTTTAGGACAGAAGAGAGCTCAGATACTACACCAATCAATTAATCTGCTATTAAAGGAAAAACAGGCGAGGGCAGAGCGTCGAATGCTAATATGGCTTTGCCACATGTTCCCAGCCGTGTGTTTGTGCCAGGTCAGATAAATACCAGACCGCTGCTACAGCTGAATGTGCCATGGCCTTATGTTTGGATGAGGAAAAAGTCAGCTTAGCTTAATCAAATCAGCTCAAATTAGGTATACATTTGCAACATAAAAGTCTTAGCTTGTGGTAATATAAACTGCAACTGAGGAGACACACTTTCCCAAGTTTAAAAACGGCTTATATAGATTTTATAAAACTACGTTTACGACTTGCACTTAAATACAGAGTCAGAACGTTTAAAGTAGAAGGAAATTCTGTCGTGCTTATTGACATAAAATGACACACAAACTGTATCAAGGATGGAATAGAATTAAAAGGTTCCGGTTGTTGGCAGCGGCGGTGCGAGGGCCACCCTGAGGCGCCCATCAGGGAAAACACTAATTGGCCTCGGCCCTCGCTAACACCAAACACCTCTGTGCATGTGCATGAGTGCAAGAACAGCAGACAGGAAGCGTGTTTGTGTCTGAGAGTGAAAGTGAACATTTATTTGCCCCCTGCTGCCACCACTGGAGAGAAAGTGTCCAAGTGCTGAGTGACACATGCTGTTTAGTGTCTTAATGGAGGGAAAGGAGGGCCAGCCAAACCACAGCCCTGAGACTGGGATCACACAGCCTGTAATTATCAACGTTAAGAGTGTGTGTGTGGGTGGGTGGGGGGGGTGTGTGTGTGTGACAGAGATAGGGGAGAGAAAGAGAGAAGGGTTTCTCAATAACAACGGAATTGAATGAGCCGTGCACCTTTGCCTTTAGTCCTTTCCTGTATCTGTGTAAGTCTGTGCGTCTGTGCCACGTTTCTGCCGTTGCTCCAGATGTGACCGTGCACCCGCACACACACACACACACACACACACGCGCGCACGCGCACGCACACAAGAAATGAAAGTTGTGAAGTGGAGCTGCCTTTAATTAGGGTTACCACATATTTACAAACAGTGGGGGGAGTCAGTCATCAGCCAAGAGGCACTCGCACTGTTGACTCTGGGCCGACTCTCCCAACGGCACCAAACATGAGAGGGAACGAAGCGAGGGATGGAAGGAGAGAAGGAGCTAAATGACAGGGTGTGGGCAGAATAAAAACACACCAACCATAGGACATTTTATATCTATAAATATAAATACTTTTATGGATTAAAAGAGCAGCAGGTTCTCATGGTGTGGGAAAAGGTGGAATAACCCAAACAGCTGGGACGACAGGTCCAATTAGGAAGAGCAGCTGAATTAGTGCTCAGAATTCTGCTACAAATATCATATTTTAAATCTTCAGCTTGTGAGAGGTCCCAAAAGTCCACATGATGCCATATCTAGATTTAATTTAACAACAGGAATTCCGGGTGGCTTCATGGTTACGGGTGGATTTTCAACAATTAAAACCACTTTTAGTCTAGACTTAGAAATGTAAATGTATGCAGAAACGGTTCCAGTGCAGTTACAGTTATTTAAATTCAACGTCTTGAATGTTTGCAGTATAGTTTCCCCGTTTCAAACCCGAGCCTAAGGCTTCTCACAATCTGCTAACGTGCATGTGGCAAACATGAGACGGCATCAAAGCGCAGCGAGCAGCATAGCAGAACCTGTCCTTGTTTTCCCCTCAACTGTCAACGCCTTGGAAGAGAACAAACAGAGGCACAAGGCCTTAAGTGTTGGCTGTGTTTGTCTCGACTTGACCTTGGTTTGTGTGTGTGTGTGTGTGTTACTGTGCACATCTGCGTGGCAAACCACATCAAAGAATGACAGAGCAGCTCAGTTGTTAAGACCCCTGACCCCGGCGTGCTCCAAAACACGAGGACGTTGGTGGAGAAGATTAAAAAAAAAACAGCTTAAAACTTACAAACACACAAAGAAATGAGCTACAAATGGGCTTTTTAACTCTTATACTGACTTGTGAGTAAGCGCAACAAGTAAATGATGGCATAACGTACGGCAGCCTTTGATCCCATGAAAGCTGTGAAGATGTCCTCGCCGTTCAGAGTGATTCTCGCCGGTATGAAAATGGAGCACAAATGGAACTTGGTCCTTGGATGAGCACTTTATCTCTCTCTCTTCATCAAATGCACTTGAAGGGAAGTCTTCAAAGGTGATCTTCTCCACTACATCTTCGCTCCATTTATTTTTAGCTGATGGCGGATATAAACTAAGTCCTTGACAAAACATCAAACGTTGCTTTAGCGAGTGTGTGCACGGCGTATTAGTCACCAGATCAGTGTGTTTGCCTGCGTGTTTTATGTGTCTCCAACTTGCAGTAAATGAGTCACTCATTCCATGTGTATGTGCATTGATGTCTACATGCGTTTAATACGTGTGCACGTGGGACACAGCTGTAATAACTTACAGCTCCCTGCGTTTCAACCATGCTGTCACGGTCTATTTTAACGTGCTACACACAGACGCACACACAGAGGCGGATACACCTAAACTTCGCCTGTGCAAGCTTCCAAAAAATAGATCTCCTGCAGGTGTTGACGTCTTCGACAGGGGTACAACATGTACCGTGTGCGTGCGCACGGCAGTAAACCCAATAGCCAATGTGTCAATGTGCGCTGGTCGTGTCCAAAATATAATCTTGTGCACAGATATGTCTGCGTGGTTGTGTGTCTTTGTGTGTATATAAAGCAGCCCTTGACGGCGATTGGGGGCGGCGGTGGCCCGATCGGTGTGTTTGCCTTGGCAGCGGTTCAGCATTCCACATTCCTCTGTGATATTCAGTACTGTGACCTCAGGAAACCCGCCCAGCAAAGAAGCGCTCCCTCTCTCTCTCGCTCGCTCTCTCTCTGCAGCCTTTCATTCTTGCCACCTCCTCACATTTCTCTGCTTCTTTCTTTCCCTCCCTTCCTCTAGATCATTTACTCCACCCTGTTTTTTCATATGTGGACATGGAAAATCATCTGTCAATCCCCACCCTCACTGTAATAGTAATTCCTCAACATTTTCCCTCTGCCAGAGGCCTCTGGAACAGTCGACTTTCTCACAGCTGCAGATATTAGCTGCTTTGACTGAGCGCATACGCAGGCTTCACCAGGTCTCAGCCCTCAAAATATCGACAACCTCATTAAAATACACATTTCTCCTTTTTACGGTATGATTATTATTGCTTACATCTTTAGAAGTTACGCTTCTTCCAGTATAAAAGTTAAACACTTAAAAGCAACAAGTCTACTAAGCTGAAGTGAGAGATTTGGGGGGGTAGAATTATTAGTTACTGACTGGTTTCCTCAACTACTTTTCCGTTTGTCAGGAGACTCCTCCTCTGATTCTGATTCCTCCCTCCGCAGCCATGCTCACATGCCCTGACACACCATTCACCTGAGATGACCCAACACCAGGGCAAAGGCAGTTCCCTCCCTCCCTCCCTCCCTCCCTCCCTCCCTCCTCCCTCCTTCCTTCCTCCACCCTTTTAGCTTGTGCTGTAAACTGCACTAACCTAATACACACTGTCGCAACACCTGAGAGGCCGACGGCTGGAAATAAAGACAGAGAAATTCTGTCAGATTAAAGTATGTAAAGTTCTAACGAATGTAGCAAACAAGTTTTAAACTAAGACGTGGACTGTCCAAAAAAACATGCGTCCGCTGCGCCTGCCCAACGAGGCCAGAGCTTATCACAGTGTAGCTGCCCCCGTAAACGCACGTCCCAGACTGCAGCTGACCCACATCGTGGAGCGGGGCAGGGTTAACTGAGGTAAAGGGTGGAGCGGCCAGCCAGCCTCCTTATCTGTCTGTCACTGGCGCACTCATCACATGCACACTAATCTTTCACAATTGAAAGTATTGGATGTAGCGGTCCAAATGGCCACTGGTCACTATGGTGCCTGCTGTAAGAATATTTAGACAGCTCTTTTAAACAAGGAAGCCAATCATTTGGCATAACTTTTATATAACGGTAGTGAATAAATGTATTAAACAGCAAAGTCTAAAGAGCAGCAAAACCCCAAATAGTGTGTTTGCAACAGTGATTATTAGTCTGTCTTGTAAAACTGACTCAGAAGAGTAAGTAAAATTATCTTTTATATACTGGATGGCCATACTGAGTACAGCACAATGCTTTCCTATCATTCTGGGGACCGTGTAAATTTTTGTCCTTAAAATTGCACGTGTGTTTCTTTGTGGCCAATATGTGTGTTTGCAAAAGAGTGAGTGTATGTGTGTGTTCCGGATTAAGAGCTTCACCCCTGGACCTCGAAATTAGATAGGGGATTAGCGGGACACATCCGCCACCTGGCATTTTAATCTCCGCAATTACAACAACAACTTTTAATCAACAACAGCCGTGCATGCGTCACATACAGTCAGAACTCCAGAAAACGTTCATCTTCTGCATCCTCGTCTGTGTCAACAACAACAGTCGGGCACGAACGGGCAGCTGGATACTGATGTCTACATGACCCGCTGCATTAATAAGGATCAGCCTAGATTGTGACTTATGAACATGGTCCACTGGGGAAGGATTTAGCATCCGCAGTGATTTTTACTTGGCCCGAGACTATGGGATAGGATGCGAAACAGTTGACACTCGGCTCGGAGGCAGCATCCCATTAGCACCTGTGCAAGGCACCTAGCATCCAAAGATCATTACAGTATGTTAAGAGTTAGTAATGCGAGACCAGTTTGATCCCATTTGAGATGTGTGGCTGTAGGGCCACGGCTCAGAGCTGTCACATCAGCTCTTGCAGCTCAAATCATTAGGAGGTCTTTTTTAGAGCCACTTGGTTGGAGGCCTGAGGGCCACCTGGCCAGCTACAGGAATTGTGAGGAAAAGCTGGGAATGAGCCAGTTTAGTAGGATGGAACCCCACATGCACAGTCAGTACATAAATAAACACTAATACAGAATTATATATAGGAAACGGAGCTAATGAGTGCACCAATATCCTAAATCCACGCTCCATTTTCCAGTCAGTGGGTATGCAGAGTGCTGGGACCGTCCAGGAGAAACAGGGAAGGATGCAGCAACCTAATACTACATCTCCTGTGCATATAGATGAACTCAAATTTTCCCCAGGCCTCCTTGCACGAGCTGGCACGGCTGAGTATGCACGGTACCTCCAGCACCTTCGTGGATCACCATATCACCTTTCACACATTGCATGAGAAATCTCTCAGCCACAAGCTAAGCTATGGAACAAAACCTCCCCCAAACACTAGAAAAAGAGAAACATGGAAAAGAAAAGGAAAAAAGTGATTAAGACTAAGAGGCCACACTGGCAATCACACGTTCACTCTGTGACTGAGCTCCGAAATATCTCCTTTATTTTAAATATATCACGATAAAATGGAACAAAATGTTCAAAATGAAAAGACGCCTCAACTCTACGGCAAAGCAAACTGTTTGTCCAAGTTACAGGCGGCTGTCCAAACAACTCTTGGAGGGGATGTACAGTTAAGAAAAGAAGGGACGCTACCGCCAACATCTGTTATCAAACCTTGCTGTTTAAATAAATGCACAGCGCTCCGCGCACGATATTTGCACGCTTAGATTCCTGCACTGCCTGTGCCAAATGTTCGCTGAACATTTACACAAGACAGAAGAGGCATTGTTTAAAACATATAGTGTACGCTCATATATTATACAGTGAAAATGCATCTCTGTGCTATCTTTTTTCCCTCCCATCCTCTCCTGTCACTCTTCCTTTCCCCGCCGCTCTCATGTGGGAGGCAGCACTGGGCACGCAGCCACGCCACATCAATATGCGAAACGGTGAAACGCTTCCCCTCCGCTACAGTCTGTGAGGCCTGCAGCAGTGGAAGCAGCGGCTAATGACGCCAGATAGAGCAGGTCCTGTTAGCGGAGGGTTAGCTGACAGAGGTTAGCAGGTTAGCACTAGCAACGTGGCGGCGGTGGGCCGGCGCCGGACTGGCCCCGTTGCAGGAAACCGATGTTGCAACAGCTCGGCGATGGAGACGACGACAACCGGTGCCACCCTGCAGGCACCTTGGAACCCACCCAGGCACCGGTTGCCATGGAACCAGCCAAATTTGCGTCCAATAAATGCGAGGGTAGAAGGCGGTGGGGCAAATGGGGATGCGTTCGAGTGATGGGGATTTCTGAGTGCTTATGATGACCATCGGGCAAAAAAAAAAAAAAAAAATCAAGACTCTTCAAAATAATTATTGTCACATTGAATATATTTGTGGAAAGCTATTAAAATAAAACGGCAGATTATCCATTAAGACAGACATGAGAGAGCATTAAAGCCTAATGGCATTACTGACGTACATTCTCTCCTGATTCTGCTAAAGTGGCACGTCGCACATCTTACTCCACAAGGACACAAAAATAGACAAGTTAAAAGAAAGTTGTTAACACTCATTACGAGGTGCATCAGGAGCTTTAGAAAGTGGAGCCTCTGCACTCCTCTGTCAGTCAGACTCCTCTAAGTGGTTGGAGGTGACTTAACTGCCATCTGCATTCACGACTTAAACTCCTTGATTAAAAAGTTTGAACGATGCACAATGGCACTTAGCTTCCATCCGAGTCCCTTTGCCAACCAGCTGACTGGCAGAATTATGAACAGCCCGGGGAGGAAGCTATTCACAGCAACTTGCTGTGACCAGTTCACCATGGTGTCCCTGAGACCCCACCAATCTGCTTTATCCCAACCCAGTCCTCCTCTTAAAAGGCATGATGCTTGGCACGTTGCGAATGTAATCGATTCAAAATGGAGCCCAGCACTCCCCATGTGTAATAAGCAGACAGAAGATGTGTGCACGTATGCACGCTCACACGGACGCCGTTGCCAAAACAGCCCCCGACACTGTGGACACAAACGCACACTGTCTCTAGACAATCCCACAGCTGTACCCCCCCCCAAAAAAACACAATCCTTCCCTGTATCTACACTCCTGATTAAGGCTAAATAAAAACAAGCTCCCCCCCACCACCGTGCACCCCCTCGTTAAGACGACGTCCACGTCCCACCTGCTCCCCCCCCCCAGCAAACATGAATGAATCCTCACGCTAATGCCATTCCACTCCAAACTCATCCTGTTATCTAAACGAGCGCCATGCTCTCGTCAGCGCCAGTCCGCTCCGCCTCCCCCGTCCAGAGCGCCGGAGCCTTCTGATGCGGCGCCGAGCCTTGTTTACCGCCACTCCGTTTATTTACCCGCCTGTTTTTTAAGGCATCATTGAGGGACACTGCTCACACACGCGCGCTCAGCCTCGCCCTGCAGCCCCCTCCATCTCATCTCCTCCTTAACTCCCCCGTTCCCCAAACACACATATATACGTGCTACCCCCCATCAGTCCCACGTTGCTCCCGCTCTGGTTTCAGCCGCTTTCTTCTCCGCCTCTACCGTCCCAGATCTGCGTCCAAACTGATTTGAAGCGTAGTCGCTCACACACACGCGTGCCAAATGTGATTCTCTGCGTTGTTGTGCTTCTCATCTCGCCCGCTCGTTCGCTGCCGTCGTCTTGCCTAAACTTCTCTTATTCTCACGGTGTAATGAACACCAACTGAAGCCCTGGTGAAGCTCAGCTCCGAGATCGAGTGACCCCCCCCCCCCAGGGAACTCTGATACTCTAAGCTGAAAAAGAGCATATAAAAAATTGATCTGATCAAATATTAAGATACTGTAAATGCCCCTCTTTGTCAATGACAGGTGGCACCATATTTCTACGCACCCAATAAAAGAAACTGAGAATTAAAAACAACCCCCCCCTCGCCAGGGCTCCCAGCCCCCCCGGCTTTCAGGAAAAACAGGGCTAACGGTCCATTCAGCGCTAAAATGTTTGTGCTTACAAGTTATTATACATTTTTCTGTAGCTGCAAACAGGAGTCCAGGGTGCTAATGAGGCTAGGGGAGGGCATTCATTTGAACTCTAAAGAGGAGTAAAAGAAAAGGAGAACAAGTAAAAGAAAGAAACGAGAAGAAAGCGAGGATCAGAGGGAGGAGGTTGGCAAGACTTGTGTATGAAAATTTGGCATCTTTCATACAGAGATAGCATCGTGCCAAAAGCGGCTGCTGAAACAACTCCTCTCAACTCCTTTTACTTTCTGAAATCAGCCTTAAACCCGCCCAAATAATAATTATCTTTATTGTTCAACCCACCCGTACCAAGTGAAATGAAATGAAACCTATTTTCTCCCACCCGTTTGGCCGGTATAAAGGCCGGGTTTTCACAAAGAGCGGACGTTATTTACCCATTATATGCAAAACTAATTTATGGGGGAAAGGCTGAAGGCTAAAATGTGAAAGGACACAAACGGCGCTTTAGTGTGCGAATGCAGTTGTGCGTGTCGCAGTGTGCGGCTCAAAGCCGTTGCTAGCGAGCCCCAGCAGCCGGTGCCAGGGCCTCGCTGGGTGCAGCTCGGTGAATGAGCCCTGTCCTCTGGCTCTCCGTGCCGTCTGGCTCGCACGCTCGATAGCGAGGCGCTGGCCGCTGCGCTTTCTCCTCCTGCTCCTGCGCCTCCTCCTCCTCTCGGAGGTGGGGAAGCCCTGAGTGGGTATATGGTTTTGGGGGACAGACACATTTCATGGTTGGCGCCGCAACAAAAGCCTGAAAAGAGAGGCGGCACTGGGAAGACACAGCGTTAATACATATAATGCCCCCCCCCCCCACACTGCCGCTGACTCTTCTCTCAATAATCTCTTTCTTGTTTCTTCTTGTTCTCCTTTCTCACCCTCTCCTCCTCTTTTACTTTTAGAATGTTGTTGTTTTTTTTTTTACATGTATTCTGATTCCAGGCTTTATGCTGAATTCAATGCTTTGGAAAACATCTCTATTTTTTTTTAGAGGAAATAAAATGTTTAAACTAAGACGTGGACTGAATTAAGTACATGCAATGCCACATGTCACAAAGCAACAAGCAGATTATTTTCAGTCATATGTTTCAACAATGGAAAAACCCAAAATGCAGGATAAATGTGGGCTAACAAAACAAAGGTAGGGCGAAGTGATTTAATGTGATTGTAATTTTGTAAAATTACAGTAGTCTGTTTATCTAGATAAAATTGTGAGTGTACCCTAATAAAAGTAAATTTACTCTAAAAGGCTCGCTGCAATTTAACAGCGCCTACGTCTCATTGAAAAGCATTTCATTTTTTTTTTTTAAAAAAGGAGGAAATCAAAGCTAAAATAAATTGTTTGTACTAATTTACCCGTCATACGATTAAAACTGAGCAGGAAATAGTGAAAAATCTGGCAGCACAGAAAGAAAGAAAGAAAGAAAGAAAGAAAGAGAAGTGGTAAAAGAGGCCAAATCTGCTTGAACGGGAGCGTCCCCCCACATCGATGGCCCCTGATTTCACCGGAATAATCTGTTTACCTCACATCTCCCAGTGCAAAACTCCTCACACAAAAGGAAACAGATGTGGAGGGAGCGATCATTCCAGGAGTTTTCCTCCCCTCAAAGTCAGACGGAGAAACGGCAGCTCAGAAAACACACGGCTCCCGTTTCAAGGACAGCGTGAGCGTGTGTGTGTGTGTGTGTGTGTCTGCAGCACGCCAGCCTTTACTGGTCAATTTAATGAAAGACCAAACACAACATCGCCTTTGACTTCCTCCTCATGTGCCCCCCCCCCCCTCTGGTACCAGAGTCATCGTGCTCTCATGAGATAAATGTAGAGCCTGCGGTTCTGGACCAGTCAGCCTCGTGTGCGTGTGCATGTTTTAGAGGGAACGGGCGCACAACAGGGCCTTGGCGAGACGCACGCCATTCGCTGTCCAAGTATACAGACTTTTCCCCAACGCCAGGAAGAGTTACAGAAGGTTTCTCTAATGCGAGAGGTCTCTCCCGCGTCTCGCCTCTTCAGATTTGATACGCGGCCGCCTCCACGCGCCCCCGACGGCAGGAAAACAGACACGTGCTAACGCTAAAGCTAAAACGTGGAGGGCGTCTCAGAAGCCTCAGACCTGACTGGTGCCACGATTCAACCACAGTTCACCTTTGCTGCTGATGGAACCAGAACAACTTCAAGATTCGCGAAGCAATTCACTGGAATTTCACCATTAAATGAAATACTGTTAAACAAATCGGCACCTGAGCCACCGCAAGTCCGTTTTACCCCCATAAAATCTCGAGGGCTCAGGAATTTTTCTGTAGTGATAGAAGATAAGTGGGGTTTATATTTGTAAATGCAGCCGGTGGCCAGAGTGGCCGGCGTCCTGCAGTCAGCATTCGGGGGTTTTCTCGGAACTTTCTCACAGAAGTCCAAGGCATTACTATCACTACAGTGAGAGGGAGGGAGGTGGGATCTGGCACGCCACCGCAACAGGAAAGTGTGGAACAGTCCTGCAGAAACGGCACGGCGAACACATTTCACACCTCCCTCGGTGTGACTGCAAATTTCCTGTACAGTGTTTTTGATTGGAAACACATTTCAAACATCTTTTCATGGTCACACTTGGAGTGCACGAAACAAAGGGAGGGGATAATATGCGGGAGAGAAAGAGCAATAAAAAGGAATTCCAAGATATTATTCATTGTAATGAGCTAGCTTTCAACCTCACACTTTTTTTTAAAAAAAACCTTGTATAAATAAGAAATTTCAAAAGCGGATTGATCCCAATCATAGAGGAGAGATGGCTGAAGGAGCACGTTGAAAGGAAGGTCAAATTCTCTCATGCCAATAATTACTATGAGATTATCAGAATAGAATCATATTTAAACATGATCAACATCATCTACGGAGAACTGCTGGGTTCAGAACTGCCTCTGCGCCTGGTTTGTTGCGTCGGTTTCGGAGGTGTGAGGAGCAACAGTGGCGAAGGCTGTTTACTGTGGCGGCGTGGTTTGTTCTGCTACGGCTGCAGCGTCTTATGCTCCGGAACAGAAAGGATCTCGAAGGCTGGCTGGCTGCGGAACAGCCTGAGAAAGCCTGACGGCGAGCCCAGTGATTCCCCGTGGCAGCGTTTGCCACTCTGTCATAAACAAAACACAAGACGTCTTTCTCTTCTTCCCACACCGACGAGACTCGCTCGCTGCCAAGCAGAACAATCAGTATCGCAGCCTCGTCTCCCTTCCAGCTCGCTCGCCCGCCCGCTCGCTCTCCCCCCGTCTCTTACAATATAAACAAAAGAGCTCAGCTGAGGCTTTACCTCTGTGAGCGCAACAATGAGGACGATGTTTAAGGAGACAAAACAAAAGTGTGCACGGGATCAAAGAGGAGCGAGGAAGGCAGAGTTGCTGGAGACCCACGAAACGCCGACCAGACAAAACCCAGACGAGGGGAAAGTGAGCTTCCAGCGTTTCCAACTTATCAGAAAGGGGTTTTTACGTCCGGTTTGCAGGGATTAGTTCACCTCATTTCTCCCATTTTCCATCTCAAGCATCACGCAGGGTCCCCCCCCGACCAGGGCCGGAGCGAGCGGGTCCCTTTCGAGGCGGATGAAAATGCTACTCTGACACGCTGTGTTAACTAGATAAGATAAGGCCGAGCAGATGCTGCGTCACACTGCAAATGAGCGGTAAGAGTGTGCACGTTCTCTGTGGAGCCACGTGCTCCAACTTTGCTCCTGTGAGCGACACTTAGAAACACAACACACAACGTTTGGATGCTGCAACGCTACATGATACATGACACACAGAGAAATCTCTAGAAAAGATATTAATAACACATTGTATATTTTACCCCCCATGTAAAGACATAGTGTTATAAATATTCCTCAGAGTAAAGCTGAAACTGCTGCGAAGTTTTAGTGTTGGGCCGCCTGAGGTGTCTGGCCTGGCCTGAGCCTGAGCGTGTGTGTGTGTGCGTGTGTGTGTGAAGCTGGTTGATTCACTGTTTGAAATTTCCAGAAAATTCCAGCTGAGATAATATTAGGTCATGAGCGTGTGTTTGCATGTATATATAGCCAGCGAATGGTGAAGTAGCTGTATTTGGCTGTCAAATGTCTTTCCTGTGTGTGTGTGTGTGTGTGTGTGTGTGTGACAGTGATTTTTTATTATTATTTTTTGCAATGTGGGGAAAAAACGACACAATGCAGTCAGTGTTTCGACGCCGCGCAGAGCGGAGTCCATGCACTGGAGTCCACAGCGGTGTTTGGCCAGAGAGTGTGTGTTCATGAGGACGGTGCTGCCGCGGCGTTTGGCAGCACCGACCTGTGTCTGTGGCAGCGTCTGGCAGCACCGACCCGTGTCTGTGGCTGGAGCTGGGCGCCTTTGCAAAGTGGGATAGCCACAAAGATGACCGTGCTGTTTCTCTTTGCCGTTATCTAAGATGTGTATCTTTATTTAGCCGTGCGCACTAATACTGGCGGTGCACGTTCACTGGCATGTGTGAGAACACTGGGTTCAACATGGGGCTCGAAATTCAGGCAGACGTTGGAGAATAGCAGCCTGCGGCCTGAAGGCAGAAGACTTGTGACACCAGACACACACACACACGCGCACGCGCACACACACAGGCTATTTGGACAGTGGCCAAATTATAGAATAAGGTTTGAAAGTGGCCAGTAAATTTCCACAAGCTCCACTGAAAATGCAGGAAGAAAAATGGGAATTCAAAATTTTCAATATAGTGATCATTTTCCCCCCAACAAAAACACAAAATGCAGATTTGTATAAAGACTCTGATAATTATTAGGGGCACATCCGCCTGTCACACACACACACACACACACACACACACACACACACACACACACACACACACACACACACACACATGTTCCGTTCATTGTTACTGATGGTGCGCGGTGACAAGCTTCCAAAAAAGGAAAAAGAAATGCAAAATTCCAAGATTTGTCATTTCTTATCAAGGAAAAAAAAAACTATCCTGGGAGATTTCTGCTTTTTTAATAAACAGCTTTCATGATATTATTATCAGAAATTCCTCCTAAATTTGAAACCCATTTTCGCAGCTTAATCGCCTTTTCTTCAATTTGTTTGTAATTGCTATTAATTCCCATATTTGTGGACGTGATACATTCAGAGTTCCTGAATCCATTCCTGTGTGCACATGAGTGATTATGCAGAAGTGTGCATAAATATGGAGACACACAGGGCAGAGACACAGCTCGCGCTCATGTGTCGGCGTTCCTCTCTACGGGTGTGCAGGTGACCACATACCTGGCGTGTGGACGAAGTAGGCCAAGTAGAGGTCTAGCTCCTTGACAGACACCCCGATGTGGTGCGGTTGGACGCAGAGGCCAGGGTTGGTGCACTGTGGTGACTTGATCAGCCTTTCCCCGTCTGTGCTCTCCAAGGGGCTGCCCTTGAACAAGATCACCATCACCAGGTCCAGCCGCCACACCTTATCGGCCTGGCGTAGACAGTCGATACGGCGCATTTTGCCCTTCTGGTCGGGGTTGGACAGCACACAGCACGGGGGCTTTTTCCCTGTAATGGTGAGCACAAAGTCCTCACGGAACTCAGGCCGGATGTCCTTTCGGAGCTTGGCCAGTAGGCGAGAGGCCCATTTCTGCTTGATCTCTTGCTTTTCCCCCAGCAGCTCGTCCTTCACCGCGCGCTCTTCCTCCTTGGACATGCGCTTCTCGTGCTTCTTGAAGTATTTGCGCTTGCGGGCCTGAAGGTTGAACCAAGTGTAGGCAAAGGCGCGGACGTGGGGCAGCAGGGCCTCGATGAAGGGGTGGAATTCATCCTGTATGAGAGAAGAGGTCAGGGGGAGGGGAGAGGAGGAAAGGCAGGATGGGGGGTGGCAGGAGGAGAGGGGGGGGGAGAATGGAGGAGAGAAGGATGGGGAGACAGGGAGAGGGGGTGAGGATGGGAAGAAAGAAGAGAGGCAGTTAGCACCGGTACGCAGCATGAAGGAGCAGCTCTGTGTGAGCAGAGGAGAGAATGAGCGAGAGGCAGTGAGGGAGACATCGAGAGACAGAGAGAGAGAGAGAACGATGCTGTACACTTCACCCAACACGTTTAGGACGACGGTCACTTAATAACACGCCACTCGGGCTGAATACGACAGGGAGAAAATGAAGGTAGGGTTGCAAATGAAAGAAACCATTTTGGACTTTAAAAACACGGAAGAGCTGCAAGTGAGAATGTCGGAAAAATTACCGAAAAAAAGAAGACTTGCAAAACATAGCAGCGTTTAAAAGAAAGCACATGGAGTTAAATATTTTGTTTTTTAATTTGTTAAGTAAGACTGACCTGACAAACATTTCTACCAAAAAATATTAAAATGATGAAATAAGAAAAAAACATGAAGTAAGAAAAACATGCTAGTTACCATTTTGCTCTTTCATCATAAATTCAGCGCCGCCGATCGCAAAGAAACTTAAAGCACCAGCAAAACAAAAACTGGATTATGCAAAAAGAATACAATTTACATATATATTAGCTCTTTTTTTAGTAAACTAGGAAGAAAAAATACGCAAAAATAGAGAATGTGGGAGGCTATCCGATAAAAAGGAAGGACTTAAAAAAAAAGAGTTTGAAAGATGAGCCGGCCGAGTGGTGTAATACCAGCACGGGAACACAGGAGGTACTCTATCAGAAGCTGCAGGAGAGCTGCTGCTCACGTGTACGCGAGAAAAAGAGTTCACAGAAGTTGAGAAGGAGCAAAAAAAAGAGCCTGACGTGAACAGGAGAACGATACTGCAGCAGAAAACCAAAACGATGAAAATGGTGAAAAAGCCACCCTGGTCTGCCTGCAAAAATATGTAGAGGAAAAAGGATCTTGGACAGGAAAAAAGGATTGGCAAAGCAAGAGGTGCGATTGGTTCAATTCTCCAGGATATGCAGAGACTCACAGAGAGAGAGGGAGAGAGAGCTGGATGTGGGGGGGGGGGGCGCACGCAGGAGGAAAAAACAAAACAAGAGGACCGAATCAATGTTGGAAGAGTGCGCGCGACTGCTGGCAAAGCCGAGTGCCGCTTCTTTTTTCCCCCTCTTTCTCTCCAACTCTGTCTCTCTTTCTCTCTTCCTCTCCACTTTCCTTCTCTAACCATTGACTGAGTGGGTGCCAACGTGCAGAGGGCCCACCTATTTGGCACCAGATCTCAAACAGTCCAGCCAATACGCACGCTCTCAGCACTGAAAGGGAGGGAAGTGAAAGATGGCACAGTGGAAGCAAAGAGTGGGGGGGTGGGGGGGGGGGGGGGTTGTTGGTGGCTGGTAGCAAAGAGGGAGGGAGAGAGAGAGGCGGGAGGGAGGGAGAGACGAGGACGGTGTGTGGTGCAGGCAGAAGGCGCGTCATTAGCCAAACAGACAAGTTCCAAGCGTCCAAAAGCAAAGTCCAGAGGATATTAATTTTACATGCGTCCAATCCAGAGAGCACCCGCCTTCTAAAGCCCTCCACGCCCCCCTCTGCCTCCGTCACCAGCGTGGTCACGGCCACCATGGCGAGCCAGCTCCCTCCCTCCCTCCCCCTCTCTCTCCCCGCACCCTCCCTTCCAGAAACACCCTTCTCTCCCTCTTCCCACTGCTCGCGTTTCACCACCTTGGCATGGGATGGCATGAGAAAACATAGACCCGAAATCCCACTAGACCCCGAGACCAGCAGCTGCTCCTGGATTTACCACACAAACAAAGAGAGGAGGGGGAATGAAAATGCACATTTACCACCCCTGACCCCCAAAATACTCCCCCCAAAAACAGGCTCTTCTCTTGCAAGCCGCCTTCTTGCACCATCTCTCCACTTTTTCCTTCCGTCCTCCTCAAAAGCCTCCACACCGCGGGCTCGTCCATGTTCCCACTGAGCTGCGTTGGGATGCACACACGGAGCACAGGGTTGATTAACCCTCCTGGCACTCGGGTCATCGTGTCCGTACGGCCTCACCCACATGACCTCGGTGGTGGACGCCGTGTCCACTGCCCCATGGGAGGGACGCGTGACACCGGCTGACTTATGGAGGGGCCCCTCTTTTCATTATAAGCTAGTTACTCATGATGGGAGCTCATCCTTTGGGATCCTACATACAGTCAAACCTAGAATGCGAACAGCTGCAAAAATGGCCTTGCAGTCGAGCGGAGAGACCGGCCGTTTGATTCTGACCCGAAGCCCCTCGCTGTGCTGTGGCACAGGCCATCTTTGGAAAGGCCTTGTGGAGTCCAGAGTTGCCTGGCTGGCTCCAGCGTCTATCGGATTCAGCCCGGCCTGCTCCCCCCGTCAGTGTCTGACAGTGGAGCCACAGCCTGGACGACTGGCTGGTTCACTGACTAGCTGGCAAGCTGGCTGTTTGGTTGGCTTGGAGGTTACACGACTGGTTGGCTGAAGGACTGCTACCCAGGTGGGTAGCTAGCTGGCTAGTTGTCTGGCTTGTCGTTGTGTGTCAGTGTGTGTGTGTTTTGGGGGCTTCAGGCTCCATCTGGACTGGACCGAGCTGGGCCTGGTGCCGTTTGTTAATACACCCTGGCCTTACTAGAAATGTGAAAGCTACAGGAGAAGATCGAGGAAGCACGTGGGGACGAACGGGCTGAACAGGAAGAGACGGGAAAGTGAACAGCATCGTTATCGTTCGGGAGGCTCGATTGGGCCGCACAGATACGGCGAAGGCCCGGCAGCACCGGTGCCGTTACTGTCACTCCTGAGATGTCACCAGGCCGCTAAGATAATAAAGACAAAACGCTCCTGCCAAGAAAATTCTAATCCGTCCTTTGTAAATTCAAAGAGGCAGCATTTGCTTGAACACAGAGTGGCGGGTGGCATTTTCCTGCTAATGTTGCTTATTAACTAAATTAACACGATGGTCACAAAAACCAAAAGGGACCATCACGAGAGGAGAAATGAGTCATTTTACACACTGAATGAAACAAATGAATGAAGACACATGAAATGCACCTAAAATCTGTCGTTTTTTGCTTTGAAATACAGGGAAAAGTTACCCCCGCATCAATGTCTAATTGCCCCTGTTTGCCCAGAGTTCAAAAGGGCAGAACGGCGGGTGGCAGACCGCTGGGCCCTGTCGCTGGACCCTTCAGGCATCTGCTTTGCAATGATTTGAGCAATGGCTCATCTTATCTCTGCATGCCATGCTGCCATTAGAAAATAACGACCTTTGGTCGCCAGGCAACCTGCGTCGGTGCAAAACCCAGGGAGCGGGAGAGAAATGAACCCCGGCTCAGGCCAAGTTCGCAGCGGCAAAGCGCCCGATTCTGAGGCTTCTGGGCTGGAAGGAAAGGAAACAAGGGAACGCTGAGCACAACTTTGAAATCAATTATCTGGGAATGGGGAGGAACCGAGGCCGAAAGGTGCCAAAATTGAATTCCCTCTTAAATGGCGCAAATATCGCGTTAAACGCGAACAACTGCGCACAAATATTCCGAATATAAACACGTTCCATTTGACCTCTGACAACCCGCAACTCGACTTTACACCGACATGAAAATATTGATTTTAAAGCAGCACAACAACAAAGAAACAAAACTACGGCAGAAGATTCGATCTTTTCCGCTCGTCTCTTTGGTTTCAGGGTTACGCGCAAAAATTAATCGGGATAAAAATTAACTTATCGTGTTATTGTTCGACGTGATGCTGCCAAAAAAACGACAACAGAGTTTTGTTTATTTGTCCATCCGCACAAATAAACAAACCCTGCGACGGGCTCCTCTCGGCCTCGCGCCAGAGCGGCTTACGATAAACAAAAAGGGTCAAAATTAATTAAAAAAGTCGATTCGGAATTAAAAAGCAGTCGGGGGAATAAAGCTGTAAATATATGACGAGCTGTGTTTAGTCAGTCACTAATGAAGCTAAACGTCCAGACGTGTGAAGGAGAAGCAGCCAGAAGTTTTTAATTTTAGATTAGAATTAAAATTCAGCTCAAATTTACGAAACAAGATTGACATGCAAATAATTACCAAACGACTAATCTTTGTATGAGATATTTAAAAGGAATATTAAATCTGATTGAATTTATTCAACACCACGTCGTCTTTTGTTACATTTGTTCATTGTTGCTGTAAATTTGGACCACGTAATATTTACTAAGACAAAATAATGATATAAGGAAAATATAATATTTCCATAGTCACAAAACGCACTTTACAACTATTCTCAGTTGAATTATAACAAATAGCTCACATTCTGTTTTGTATCTTATTCAATTTAGTAAAAAAAAAAAAATCTTTTTTAAAAATAAATATAGCACTTTTTCTTAGCTGTATAATTATCAATTTAATTTGCATTATAATTTATGGTAACACACTAACCATCTGTAATAATACGAATAATAGCCTAAGGCTTTTCCAGGTTATTATTATTATTTTATTATTATTTGAGCAGGTACATGCAAACACATTTATCATCGTAATAATGTCTACAGAAAGAAAAATCATCTATAATAAAGTTTAAAAAGTCTTGCTGTCGCTTATGCTTTGAGTGAAAAGCAGAAACACACACACACACACACACACACACACACACACACACACACAAACTTATTCCGAAGTGTGTTCTTGCTACTACAAAAGCTGTACTTATTGTCATTTTGGAGAATTGTTCCTTTATAAAGTTTTCATGTAAATTTACAGTGCAAATAATCCAAAGAGAATTCCAATTTCCACCTGTCGTAGCGTGCTCGACCCGTTCGCTGGGGTTGTCGCTGTGTGTGTGTGTGTGTGCATGTGTGTGTGAGAGAGAGCTGTGAGCAAAGAAAATCAACTGAATTATAAAGTGTTCTTTTTTTCAGAACCACAATATTTGAAAGTTAATATAAAACAGACACGGACCCGTTTTTATTTAACTACAGGCATAAAATCATTTCTATTTCTGCTCACTCTTAAAGCCAGAAGAAGAAAAACGGAGGGAAAAAAGATCCTGTGGGCTGCAAAAATATTCCATATTTTGTTCCCATGAATACTGGAGGAAACGATGTGCAGACTGAGTTGTGTGCGTAACACCCTGAAATTATGAGGTGACAGTTGAGCAACCTCACAGACGTCGGGGATACGGAATCATTCTGTCCAAGTTTACCAAACTAGCATTTCCACGAACACTCAGAAATACTGAAATCTTCTTTTTTTTAATTCTGTTTTCACTCGCTCATTCCAGGCCACACACACACACACACACACACACACACACTTTATTCTCGATCTTTCATCAACAAGGGCCCTTCATTCTTTAATTCTACTTCATAAAAGAGGAAACAAAACTTCCTCTGTTTCTGCTTTTTCTTTCTTGTTGCCACAGATTGGTGTTGAGAGTGTGTCTCCGCATCGTGTGTAATTACGCCTGTTTACACACTGAAGCATTACTATGTGTGAAAGTCTGGAAGCCATTTGTGGCGTGAGGCTGTGAGGGGAAAGGCAGAGCAAATGAACTTTAAATGTCTTTAAAGGCACAGAGGCCGATGGCAAACAGGAGTGTCGCTGCTACGCTCCTGGCTAATTCTAATTACGGAACTACGCCATTACCCTGCAACAGTTTGTCTCAGCAAACTCTTTAATCACCAAGTGGGAACACGCTTAAGATAAATGGAAGAACTCAGGATTTATTTATTTATTTCCATATGGAAGATCTACCTTGGGAGTTGATGTTGCAGGTTTTATTATTGGTGACTCAGGTACATCACAGCTTCATTTTCCCCCTCTGTGATATGCAAAGCTGTTAGCACAGTTATATTCACCATAGTATAATTTTTATATGTATATATATATATATATATATAAATATATATAAATACACACACACACACGTCACATTTATGCTGTCAATTAGAAATACAGTTTCTCTCAGGGGCGATTGCATTATGATTGCATAAATAAAACTGGAGGGAATTATATTCAAACTAAATTCAGAGGTTTCTGTTGCTGCCTGTTGCAAACAATGATTTAATGAAATTATTCCAGCATGCGGCAGCAGCGAAATGGAGCAGTATACGATTACATGTGCACTCGGAGAATATATATAAACTCCTCCATGTGTGCCATATGTGCCCTCGCTGGATTGGTCTCTACAGTAGACACACACACACACACACACACACACACACACACTGATCAGTGCTTAGTAACACAGTTTCTAAGCACTGAAGTGCAGAATAGGAAAAGAACAGCTTTTCTGATAAGCTAAAGTACACAGTTCAACTGTGTGTGTGTGCGTGTGTGTGTGTGTGTGTCTGCCTCACTCCGAAGCAAAGTGCTGCACACACCTACGGCGTTCCAGTCGGCACATGCTGGGACGCACACCCGCCACCGTGCCCTGCCTTCAGCAGCAGTTTTGAACCTCTTGCTTAGCAAATACACGAGGACTCGGGCAGATAGTGAAACCTGATATCCTCCTCCCTTTTCTGTGGAAGCAGCCAAAGCGGCCTTCTCCTCACACAAGAGACGCAGTGTTGAGAGACTTTCCCAGTCTTTTGCTCCCCCCCCCCCCCTCATTCTTTTATTCCTCCCTGGTCGTGGTTCTGCCAGTCGGTAAAGGCAAGATGCCAGGCTCTCCGCAAAGCCCGGGCAGAGAGCCCTCACCCTTTATGTAAAAACTGTAACCCAACTCACAGATTCCCTCTCTGCCCTCCACCGCTGCACACTCAGCCTCTCCTCTCTCCTGTTTCCTTTGCCTCTTCCTCACCACACCTGTAAATCCTGCCATTCCTCTCCCTTCCCGCTGCTCCACAGCCTCACCCCTGTACCAGCTGCCCGCGCTCTCGCTAGCTTCACTTCAATCCATCTTGCAGGATTCTCTGCTCCTATTCACTCCATTTATGCTGGAACTCTTTCAGACACACACACACACACACACACACACACACACGTGCACAGTGGAGCCTGTATACTCGTTGCGATGCAGGTGATTGTATCACCTTCTTTAAGAAGTTAACTCTTATTTCTGCTCTACTCACACTTTTCTGCTTTTATTTGTGTTCCCTTTTTTATGTTTGCATGATTCCATACTTGATGTGTGACTGAAACTGCACGGTTTCAAATTAGCATCCATAGAATTGTATTATTATAGCGGAAGACCTGAATATTCTGAGAACAGGAGTGTTTCTTTCTTCCATATATATAAAAAAACCTCCTGTCCTGAGTTGGAGCTGTTTAATTTGCCTATGGAAAAGCAATCCTGTTACACTTCGCGTGCTTTTTGTGTAACACTGAGCTCCGGATCATGAACACTGAAGCCTGCAGATTTAATTCTGCTTACCGTGTCAGCTGGAGTTTTGCCTGTGCTGAATTGGCGCTGTGAGGGTTAAACGGTGCCTGCTCCCCGTGGCATGATATGAGCTGGGCCTTTTGCCTGTGCACTCTGCCTTGTCTGCGCTGAGCTGCTAGCGTAATGGGTGGCTGCTCCAAGTGGCTTTGTGTGCAGCTCTGATCCCGTAAGGTTAGAAGGTGTCTGTTCCAAATGTGCTTTACCAGTTAGGTCCTGATGTCTGATATGCATGGCAGAGTTTAGGTTAGAGGGAGACAGACTCTTCGTGTGCTGGTGACTTATAACTGACTCTGAGCTGGCACCGCAGGGCCTAAAGGTCACTCTCCCCATTTTGAGTGGCGCCGTGCCAGACCAGAAGAAACAGAGAATACACGAACATATGCAAGGCGGGGGGAAAAAAAATCAGTGTGCGTGCACAACCGCATAAACAAAACACGTAAAAGGACGGCTAGATGTGCACACGGCGGCTAAATCATTCTGAAACTTTTATCCTCTCAAAGCAGAGCTTCCATCAAAGCAGGGGGAGGATAAACAGAAGCAGACGGGTGCCTTCAGAAGAGAGAGAGAGCGCGTGTGTGCACAATTATCTGTTGTGTGACCACGCTCGCTGACTTCCCCAGCCTAAACTACCACCTCGATCAGACCTCAGGGGCACCGCAGCACCGCAGGCAGACAGCCCTAAGTACACGTCCGCAG
Organism: Takifugu flavidus; assembly: GCF_003711565.1. NCBI lineage: Eukaryota > Metazoa > Chordata > Actinopteri > Tetraodontiformes > Tetraodontidae > Takifugu > Takifugu flavidus. The sequence goes on from NC_079525.1 coordinate 456,523, forward strand.
AGAGGGGGCATAAAAGGCCGAGAACCCACCTCAATAAAACAGGCACTTCCCAAGCAGGTCGGGGAGAAGAGAAGGAGGAGGAAACAAGCCTCACGCCTCCCACAACACTGTTTGCTGCCTTCTCCACAAATGCCCTTTTAATTTCTTTAATCAGACATTCAGGAGGGGCGTAGTTTCTGATCACCACTCGCACTCTGAAGCTGTGGAATCCCTGGTAAAACAGATCTGAAATGTATTATATTTTGCTTTCTTTCTGCTCAAATTACTAACTAGACTAAAATACTTGTCGTATAGTAACACATTATCGCGCGGAGAACGGGTGACCAGTCGGCCTCGGTGTCTGATAGTATCACAGAACTGCGAGCCAGAAGGAGAGCGTTGGGCTGGAAGCAGCAAGAGCTGCCACGTCAGTAGTGCTGAGGCTTCTTGGCTGTCAGGACACATATTCAACACAGACACACGCGCGCGCACATGCAAAACAGTATGGGCCGCACATGCACACGCCCTCACGGCAGGACGGCCGGGCCTCTGCGCTGATGCCTGGAGATTCTGCCCAATTTTCCCGTGAGTTGCTCCACCACCGACACGTACAGGCCAGAGGTAAATGAGCAAACGCCCCCCCCCAGTCCTGCGCAACCTGTCAAATGTCTGATCCTAATAACGTCCATTTAGGAATGATTATGGATTTACACGTTATCATTCCATACACTCAGGTTTTATTACCTACAGTCAAGCCAGACCCATAAAAGTGAACGTTTAAATAGAAATAAATTTCAAATAAAAATGATAGAAGAGAATTTGGATTTTCTTTTTTTTTTTACATCAGATTTATTGACTGGAACATTCAATATATTCTAGGGCCGAAAATAAAGAAAATAATCTACCAGTACTTTTAAACAAAAATTGGACTTGGCAGTTTAAGGTATTTTATCAAGGTAAAGATACATTAGCATTCCTTCATATTCTAATGGAACCTGATATGTGTGTATCAAACCTTTTAATCAGGGAAGCAGCCGAGGCCAATGAAGGATTAGAATTTAAAGATGATAGGGAGGCAATTGTTTCCCAGTAAGAGCCATCCAGTGAACGGCCAATGGGGAAACTGGTTTAGACGGTGTGCAGTCCTCCGCAGAGGCAGACGGAGTTGGTTAAATGGCTTTTAAGCTCACCAAATCCAGCATATCCCAGATAAGACTGCGGCCTTTCCCGGGGGAGCAAACGAGCAGAGAAGGCGAGGTGCGGAGGAACAGACAAGAGCAGTAAAATATGGGAAGTGAGTCAGAACAAAAACCCCAAAATAAGCACATTTAAAGAGTGAGGGAAATGAGAGCACGTGTTGTGTCAGTTGACCTCATGGGGGGTGGCAGGAAGTGAACGCAGGGACACAGAAGCGCCCGCCAGGGCCTCCCACGGGATTCTATCACCTGCTTGCAAGGTGGCCTGAGCGCGCACCGGGCGCCAGCGCCAGCATCCATCCCTTTAGGGAGGACGCTGACACGTGGCTTTAAGAGATTCTCTGCTCTCCTCGTGTCATATGAAACTGGGGGGAAACAGTAGAAACACAAACACAACAACACGTATTCGTGCGTGGGTAGACGGAGTACTGAAGCACATAAACACAAACATGGAGTCAATAACGAGGGGTCAGTTTTTAATCATCCTGCTCTGTTTATTTAGCTGTCGTCAAGTTTTCACTTGTAAACCTCCAGAGCTGCGCTGCAAAATTCCTCCTTTTAGACTCCAGAGAGTACAGTCAAACAGTATTAATTCCTCTTGCTGGGAAAAGGGACGGCCTTTTCCCGGAGCAATCCATAACATCTGAATATAAAAATAAATACCAAGCGCAGAGCTGCTCTTAACGCCAAAGTGAGGAAGGGGGAAAACCTGCCAGGAGGGTTGACGGCGTCTGTAAGTTTTCCCCACGTTTGGCCAAGGCCCGGGACAACATCACTGACTGCATCACTCTGGGGGCATTGGAACCATTTCTTCTTTTAATTCAATCTCTTTACGAAGCCTGCAGTTTCTGCCTTTGTCTTCTTTACCTTTACCCACGCTCCCTCGCTCTTTCTCTCTGCTGGATGCCCCTGTGCCAGTTAACTCACCGCAAGCCATGAGGGAGGACCGCAAGAATGCTTAAATCAGCATAATTAGGCCTGTGTGTACTTTAAACACACACGTTTTCCCCGAGCCTGGACCCCTGCCACCTGTACACTGCTGTGTGCGCAGCCACGATCCGTCTCTTTGAGTCAATAAACACAAACATATCACCGTTCGGCCGCACGCGCGCTCACGCACCACCACACGTGAGGGCGCACACGTACGCGAGGTGAAATGTGGCCGCGTCACAATCCGGGCGCTCACACACTGGGACCCTTCAGAACGTATACTTTAATATGCGATTAGAAAAAAGCTGCATGTTTGCAGCAAAATTTCCACAGGCAAATAAACGCGGTTAAAAAAAAAGAAGAAAAAAAAAGGTAGCGCACTCTGAAGAGTTTGTGGGTTTGAGCCACACACATCTGTATGTGGTTTAAGTGGCAGTGGTGCATTAACAATCAACTGGCTCTCAGCGCGTCCTGCTTGGGAGGATTATTATCAGCCTTCATCACCGATGATAATCACTACCATCGAGAATGAATTATGGGATGGCCTCTATTACAGCCTGAGTGGATAATATTAGTGCGCATGAAAATTGATTTGACATGCGTTTAATCTCCGTCCAATTATGAAGCGGCGGCACACACCCTGCTGGCGTTTACACGGAGACAATTCATTTAGAATAAAAGAGCAAGTGTTGATGTAAACATGTTTTGGGGTTCCGATCTGATCTTGGTGGTTTGGGCTAAAACTTTTCCGTCTGCACATGTGGCCAAAGACCGCGGGAAGCAAATCCCGAGTCTTTGCTGCTAGAAGGGGTAGAAACATACAGAGAGAACGGAGAAGTGGAAAGGAAGGTGCCGAATTTGCAGACACGGGAGGGAGAGAATTCTCGAATGCAGAGGAGAAGTATCTGAAGGCAGGCGGCAACAGAACCAGCGGGCGTAGAATGTTCTTTAATCGCTGCAGGACATGAGCCCGTTCCAAGGATGACACCCATATACTCAAAACTATCAACAATCAGAGTTCAAGTGTCAGCAACAGCGGCATCCAATAAAAACAGGGGACTCCCTCACTCAGGAGCTCCAACGGCTCCAGAAGAAGCCACAGATGCGCGCACACACACACACACACACACACACACACACACACAAGCACTGGGAAACGAGTTAAACCAGAAAGGAAAATGAATTCCCCGCGGGCAGTCGCCCAGCCTTTGGCTTTGTATCCTCCTTTCTGTTCTAATGTGGCTCTGAAAGTATCCAGCATCACTCATGGAACCGGCGTTTCAGGGGCCGTTAACGTAAAGATACGAGATGAAATGTCTGTTCCCGACTGAATAGAGATTTTGTATAATCTCCATCGGCTTTTCTCTTTGCACGAGACCCTGAAAAATCGATCTCGGCGTCCCGCTGAGTTGACTTTGGGAATCTACGTGTCAGCAGCGCTTGATCGACGTGTTGCGACGCGGTTCGGATGAGGGTTCGCACGGAACGGTGGCCAACGAGGGAGCCCGTTCCTCCCGCACGTGGGCCGCGCATGCGCTCCGTTCGCTGCGGGTGTTGTACAGCTGTGGCTCGTGCGTACGGTTCAACCAAGGTAAAGATATATTACGCAATGCCTTATAGATTTTTCCACCCCTGGCCAGCTGCCAGTGCTATCAATGGGAGAGAGAGGGAACGGGGGGGGGGGGGGGTGATCAGAGAGCAGAATACTTTGTTCCACAAAGTCTGACTCACTAGCTGGATTCACTTGCTGTAACTGCAGGCCTCTGACCACACGTGTGTGTGTGCGTGTGTGTGTGTGTAATGTGATAAAACCGTGATTGAAGATAGGAACTTTGTGTAAAGTATCCGATACATTTACACATATTTTGTCTGGTGGATACTTGAATAATTACTCCTTAGGGTGTGTGCTGTGTTAAACTGTCGGTGCAACACACACATACACACTCACGCACACACACACACACACAACCTCTGTGGAGTCCTGCTTTAACTGACCGCACACCTTTTTGAGTTCTCCGCGCAGGTAATTCTGGTAAAGCTGCATGACCGACGCTGCGCGCACACAAATAAACGGCGATAAAATAAACGCCTTCTCATGACTGGACAGCAGTTGTTAATGCTTCCTGAGAAGCCTGTGCCCCGGACAATACTTGGAAAACTCAGCAAGGGCAGCCGAGCTGTTTTTAGTCAAACGTTAGACAGTTAGGATGATCAAATTCTCATGCCTAGTTCCAGATATGCGTTCACAGTCCTGATTGGCGTGTACTTCTTAGGCGCCACGGCTCTCCCTACTCTTTTAATTGGGCCCTTGATGCTCGACATAGGGTGTACTTCCTCTAATTAGCTATATCTATAGCGTACGGGAGGGTGTATGAATGCATGCATGTGTAAAATCCTCTTTTGAGCGACTCCGAACTAACTAAGAGCTTTAATTTCACGCTAGGCTGCATTGTCCCATTCAGAGAGGTTACCCTCACAAAAGAAGCCTCAAAAAAATAACGGGTGAAGGCGGAGGAGGGGGGGGGGGGGTGGAGTAAGATCGAAAGAGCGGCTGAGACAAATAACAACAACAACAAATGAAGCTCGTCCTTTGCACAATGTAGAATCCGTACAAACTTGTGCTTTTCTAAAGGGAGCTAATTGCATAGGTGGGGGGGGGGGGGGGATGAAGGTGAAGGGAAGTTAGTCCCTCGTCCCAGCTCAGGACGCCAAGCACTCAAATCAGCATCGCTGTTTCTCCACCTTGAACCTGAAGAAACAAACGCGCTCAACCGAACATTCACATTAACACCAACACAGCAGCGTAAAACACGTTTAGAGGCTGGCAGCCCCCCCACCCCCCCCCCCCCAACGATCAAGCTCATCTACCTCTCTGACGAGGGGTCAGTCTGATTTTAGACTTTGCATGTGCGCGGCGTGTCGTTTTGGAGGTCCGATATCAGAGACAAACACAAGACAGCTATAGGGGCCGTCTGCTTCTACTGGCCCCAGATCAGCCTAATCCACCCCGGGAGGCTGGTGGCAGCAGTGGTGGTGGCGTGGGGGGGGCACATATTCACACACATATCAAAAGATGCACGTGCCCATCCATTCGAAGGACAGGCACCTATTACCTCGCTGTGCCAGTGGCATGGGTTCGCCATGGTGAATCCATTTTCTACGGCCGGTCACCGACAGCGCAGATAAGAGCCGAGCTCTGGATTCGCCGCCCTCACCTACGAGGCGACGGAATCGCAGCAGCCTCGGGCGTCCTCACACGCGTCTATTGTTAGCCGTCGTGGAAGACCTGAACAAAACAGCATGCGATTGAAGCAAAACCGAACATGAGCGCCGTGACTCCCGCTCTTTTTCTTCCTTTTAAGATGCAATCAAAATGTCTCCCAACACTGGCACAGACGTGCGCGGAGATTTCCCCGCACGCCGTTCTCCGACCATTCTCTCCGTCCCTGCCTACAGCTCCCGCTGCGGGCCAAGGTGGATCTGGTCCGCCTCCAGCAGAAAGGATGAATAAGTAAGGAACACAATGTACCCCTCGGTTCAGCCCGCAACCCACTGCCTGCCTGCCGTCCTGGCTCCGTGTGCGGCCCGCTCTCGCCCTGTCTGCTGGCCACGGCACCAAACTGTCCTCCGCCGCCGGCGCCGTGGCGACCAGCGAGCTGAGCGCGGGCCAGATTGCGCCACCAGGTCCGGGGTGAAATCTCAACGGACGTGTGACGCAGGACCGGCTCGGAGCGAAGAGGGAGTGAAACACACGGAACCTGAGAGCGACCCGGAAGGTTTTGATGCACGGAAAAGAGAAGAAGACGATCTTTGGTTTGACCAGAAGAAGAAGTGCTCCTGGAGGCTTCACACGTTTCCATGCGCCCCGAAACTCAAATGGTCCTTTTCTGAGATGATGCTCCTTCATCTCCACCACCAAAGACGCACGCTTTGTTTTTCTGTTGCTATGACGGTGGCATGGCTACAGTACGGGCGTGAATTCTTTCAACGCGTTGCCAAACTGCACGGTCGAGTAAATTTCAATGAAACATTTGATCTTCAAATCTATCTAAAAAAGGGGATTTTAAATAAAACTTTAAAAGTGCAAGGAATTGGGCACAAATTGGGCACCAAGGAAGGAATCTAACAAAGAATCGTGGTTTTTTTTCCTGTTTTGCGTGGAAGCGCGTGGAAAGAAACGTGAAAGTGCGCGCAATGGAGACGGACAGTTCGCCGCGCGGCCTGAGGAGTTGGCAGCGTTTGAGAGATGCGCTTTATGGGCCTTTTAGCAGCCCACGTCCCGTTCGGATAAGCGAGACTTGAGTCCAGACCGATTTAAAAAAAAAAAAAAAAAAAAAAAGAAGAAGAAGAAGAAGCGCAGCACATGAAAGTTTTAATTAAAGACGCCCCCACGACCTTCAAAGCGCATTAAAACTTTATGCAAATGCTTTTCCATCGCGAAGATGTGAAACTCCCGTAAAATAAAATCCTCCTGGTGCCGTTTTGGCAAAGTGCACGCGCGCCATTTTAGGTTGATCGGTTCCATCATCGCACCAGGCAATTCCAGAAAAGCTTTTATCAGCATTAATAATATATTGTAGAATGTTTACACCCGTTTTGCATGTTTTTGTGATTTGTGAATAATTTAGACGACTGAGATGGGAGAACACGACCCTAATGGAGTCAAAAGACGGCAGGAGGCTGCATCACTCGCATTAGCGCGATTTATCTAAAAGTGTGGCTGCGGGCGTGAAAACGCAGGGGCGCATACAATCCGAGGTTCGGACTGACCGTGCAGGCCAGGGAAGGGGGGGTGGGAAGGGGGGGTGGGGTCGTTTACAGGTGCGACAGAGGCGCAAAGGGACGCGCGCACCGGCCGCAGCTGAGCGTTAAGGTCCGTTTCCACTTTCTCCGGGAGACATGAGACGCAAACAAGTCTCTCCTGTCTGATCTCCGCCAGCAGAGCCGCAATAGCAAACCTAAGCAGATCAATATGTGCTGCGCATATGGAGCGCACGCGTCCAGGCGGCGCTCGAGTGAGAGGATCTGCTGCCAATTAATTTTAATTAATAGAAGGAAACTCTAATGCCTCAGACCGTCGGGCTCGGTAAAGGGTCTGTCATGCATATGCAGCGAGGCAATTTGAGTTATTTTGCGCAGGGCATCAAAAAGACCTGGAAATCTCTGTGTTCAGATGCAGCAGAAAGGTCAAGAGAACATTTTTAATTAGGAACAGAAGCGGGACAGAAGCGCGATTTAAGTAATTAAAAATTGTCAAGAAACATCACTTTGTATTTATCATAAGTGCTTTTCTCTTTTTGAATCTGAAAAACATTCACAGAAAACACATGGAGATCTGGAATGAAGGCCTGCGAGTAATTATTGGAAAGAATTTTTTTTTTTTTTTTTTTTGCCACACGAAGCCAAAACGATCGCGATTTCTAAACTGGAATTAGTTTTATGTCATTGAAAAACACGCAACCTCACGCAAGGACGGAGGCGAAAGGAGGCAGGCGGGCCGTCGCCCTGTTCAATGGCTACAGAACAGTCCCGAACATGCGCTCCCGCACATTTAGCATAAGAAAATCCGCGTGTGCGTCAGAAAATACCTTACTGTTCATTTCAGCTCTAAATAGGCATACATTTTTAAAAAAACGTGACTCAACCCACACCGCCCCCACTCCGAATAAAGACGGAAGCCAACTGGCGAGAAAGCTACTTAACATTAACAAATGTGAAATATTATTTTTACCTTCAAGGCGCGACTTGGAGCCGGGAGCAGGAGAAGCGTTTATCCTGCAGAAACAGGCGCAGCGGCCTAAAGCTGCAGCTCCCAACTCCGCTCCGACCAAAACTATAAATATCAATCAGTGTCGCGGCGAAGCGAGAAAATCAAACCTTTCATTTTGAAAATATGTGCTCATGACCGGTAAAAATAAAAAAGGAAGAAACCCGCGATGAGTCACCGGGAAGAACAAGGTCAGTTATGGTTTGACCTTTGCTCTTTGTGAAAGTAAATAAAGGAATAGCTGGGTGACATGTAAATTAACCAGACAAAAAAAGACATAAAAAGACATAAAAAGAAAGACGTAAACAAGCAGAGTGAGCAGGTTAAAGTCACGACTGTGGCAGAAGCCAAACCTGCTGCATCAATGACCAATGACGGACTTTCATGTAGAATAGGGCTCCCCCTTTTACACGAAATATATGTTTAAAAATCCGACTCGTTTGTGTGAATATTTAAGGTAGCATATTAAACTTTAAAAAAATAAAAATAAAAAGTCAAACGGGGAAGAAGTCAAGTGATCGTTTCACCTCTAAAGGTGAAGCGAAGCCTCAAAATATCCGTTTACTTTAACCATCGGCGGTTATCACGCTGTTCATAAATTTACGGACATGAAAACGAGCAGAAAAGACACATTTGCAGTCGTTGTGTGAAATAAGCGGCTTTGAAAAACGCGCACGAGCTGAGTTTGTGTCGTGCGCTCAGCGGCTCCCCGCAACAGCCCCGATCAGACCCGGATGCGTGATCGGTATTTACCATTAATAGCAGCAATTGCCTTCATTATTTCTCTAAAGGTCATCTGGACGTCGGGACTGGTGAAACCGCAGCCGCACCGCCCGGGACCTCCACACGCACGCCCACTCTTTAGTCTGTGGAAGGCAGGATGCCCCCCTCCCTCCCCGCCCCAAAATCAAAATAATAACCGGAATAACTTTTTAAAGTGTTGAAATTGTGGTGTGGTTTTCAGAGCGACGCGGCTCCGGTGGAGTAAACAGCTGACCCTGTGGACCCCCCCCCCCCCCCCCCCCCCCCACCACCGGAGCCGAGCACGGCAGAAAACCGGCAGAGCTCCGCGACGGAGCCGAAAGCCTAAAAAACTAAAACAGCTCAACCCGCAGCTGTTAAACAGAATTGATCGGTCATCAAGTCGATGAATAATCGATTGTTTCTGTGGGACAAATGTCACGAATCGCTGTCAGGTCAGAGGCGCCTTCTTCCACCTTTCCTAACCTCGCTTTTTATATAAAATAGATTGGGGAGAAGCGCCATTTTCTCTCCAAACCATGCGCAATGAGACGCACAAGAAAGCCCGCTGGAGTGGTGCCATTAAAAAGCAAGGGGGAGCGAGCGAGCGAGATTGGAGAGAGAGGGAGGAGGGAGGTTAAACACTATCGGGGAAAGAAAGCAGAGCTGGGAAAACGGTCATTAAAAACGCAACAAATGACAGGCGGGAGCGGCAGCGCGGCGGGCAACGCAACACGGTCACCGCACCGACGGAGGCGCCGAGACCGGAAAAAGGACGGCGCAGACGCGAGGACGGAGGGAAAGAAGGCGACAGTTTGCATACCTGTGTCAAGCAGTAAGGGGAGTACATGGTTGTGTCTAGAGATGAAAGGTGGAGTTGCTGATAGTGAAGTTGGATGGAGGTTCGCTGTGGTGCCGCATTGCAAAGCCGCTGTGCCTCAGTCCAGACTGTAACCCCGCCTCACTCACAGTGAAAGCTCCGCACCAACTTTAGGGGAAAGTTTTTTTGCTGCGCTCTCTCTCTCTCTCCCTCCCTCCCTGCCTGCTTCCCTCCCTCCCTCTTTCTCTAAACGTCCTCTCTCCCTATAGTCGCCTCACTCGAACCGAACGGTGCGGGGTTTTTAACCAAAAATATCAGCTTCTTTCCCTTCAGCTGTTTCTTTTTACCAATCGGCGCTGCGCTGCCCCGAGAGGACGCACGCCGAGCGGCAATATCCCGACCACCCTGCAGGGGCTCACAGGGAGCGCGCATGTGGCACAGTTCAGTGAACTCCTTTTAGGTCACTATTCACAATAAAACCCGAATATGACTGCGGCGTTTGGACCAAGCCACCCGCGTCTGCTTCAGTCTTAACACATTATACATGACAACATGGACAAATAGCATAAGTTTGACTTAACAAAACCGAATAGAAAAACAAAACACACTCGCCTATGACTCCCGAACTCCAATATTAAATGTAAAGGCAGCATGTTTCCTCACAAATGTACGTGTATATTTGTCCCAAACATCTTCTGCTGCCAGCCCACGTGTCAGTGAGAGCGAAGCAGAGGTCTGAAATCCACATGTGAGGTTCCTGCTGCAGCGTTCGCGCGGCTGGAAGGTGGCACGGCGCAAAGCTTTCAGCATGCAGTAAAGCAGTTCAAGTGTCTGAAGTGGAGGAGGGCCCCTGAAGTCTTAACTGGAGCATGTGTTCATGGAAATGGCAAGTGTGCAGCGGACAGGGTGTCTGATGCAGCGGAAACACCGCCGCTAAAAGTTATTAGCGTAGCAGTTGCTTTACAAGGTGCCACCGAGGGACGTGAGGCCTAATCTGCTGGCAGGGGACAGTTAGAGCTGCACAGTTTGGCGAAGGGACGTTCCCCGTCTGACGGACAACCCACAACAGACCGCATGGCGACGGCAGTGTTCAAATCTTTATATTTAAACGCCCCTGTGCTCCTTGAAGACATTCGACTTGCAAAACAAGTAAAGTTGCTGCAGAAACTTTTACAGAAGGGTCATGCATTCTGCCCTGATACCCCTCAGATTCGCAAGTCATATTCTGCTGTCCTCTGTATGTATGTGCAGACAAAAGGTACCTGAACTTGGACAAAGCGGTCCAAACCAGTATCATTGTGAGTTGTATTGTACAAGAGCGATACACTCTGTTTCTAATCAGGCTCGGCTTTATCCTCACCCACTCCCTGCTCCTCAGCCTAATCAAACTCATATATGCAGGCAGAGTGCCCGCAATTATACATAAGCCTCGGCTTCGTGCGTGTGTGCGGAGCGAGTGTGTGTAAGCATTGTGAGAGTGTTTTCGAAAAGTGTGTGTGTGTGTGTGTGTTGTGGGTGTACGTGCAAGGGTGCGGTTTTGGGGGCTGAAGTCACCCCGGAGCTCCAATGCCAAGTTTTTCAGGGGATTGAAGCTGTGCAGCTTTATGAGACCTCAGCCTATGTTGGATAGTTAGACTCTCACCACAGGCACACAGGCATATAATGTACTGTATATATGTGCATGCACGCACACACACACACACACACACACACACACACACACACACACACACACACACGTCCCAGAACACAAATATCTTGTGGTCAAATATATTCTGGCACTGGAAGCTAGTAAAAGAAATGTGGAGGAAAATGAAGCACATTGAGGTATTGTCTATGCCTTTTCCAAACCACACCCCACCACAGCACAGGCCCGAACCCTGAAGCCTTTGTGTGTGCTTTCCCTCTTTGTCGCTCTGGTTTTCTTCTCCCCTGATTCTCCACACTTCTATTTAACGGTCACCTTTCCGTGTGTCACACACCACCTTTCCTCTGTCTTCTCAAGTCCTCATAAGTTGAGAGAGTGACTTTGTCTCTTCTAGACGACCTACGTACGCAAACTTCAGCGTAAAAACAAGTTTCACATCTGCGACTCGGATTTTCGTCCCAATCTCCCGCCTGTGTGCGTAGAAAAGCCCCTCAAGTGCGCACAGCTATAGCGGTTTGTGAGCTCACTATTAAAAAGCACACAAGAAAAACATATGGTACGACTAAAGTTAGCACAGTGTGGTCTCCTGTTGACACGCGGCCCTGCCCATTCTCGCTGTTTACCATCGCCTGTGGCTAGGCCATTAAATATTGAAAATGATGTAGCGTAGCGATGCTGCCCTTAGCAAGCTGAGCGCGTAAGACAGGTGGTTGAGGTTGCCTTTCAAAAGATGGGACGTGCGGTACGTGAATGGAAAATGCATGTGACGGCTTATTATATGAATAGTGTCAATATTGTTTGAGTAAACTGTTTCGGATCGTTCCAGGGAGGGAGAATGCCAGTCAGATACATATGGCATGAGCGGTCGGGAAGATGTGGCTGGCTGGCTGTTATGGCGAGCAAGCGTGTCACACAGAAACACACGGACTACGTGGATCTGTTTGCCGGCTGCTTTTTATGTGTTGGCCGTGTGAAATTGCTGCATATATATCGACCGTGGGGCGTCGCAGCGACGCTGTTTGCGTTTAACGGCGAGAAAACGATTTCTGGGCCAATTTCGCTGTTTCTTCATTCACGCTGTTGAGTGGTCAAAGCATTTTAGACGTCTTTCATGAAAGATGCCGAATCAGAAAACGGGGGGACTTCCGATAAAGTCTTGTGACTAATAATTAAAAGAAAAGAAGGTTTAATTTCAGTTTCTTTCTGCTACAGTGCCGGCTTTGTTCTGCAAACAGGGACCGGAAGGACAGCAGAGTTGACGCAGAGCAAACATGGCATTCAAGCAGCACGCTGTTGCCACATGTCAGTCAGGTCGCGCTCCGGGTCCACATCGTCCGTGATGACGTGAGGGAGGGGTGAAGGTAGTGGAGGGGCAACCCTCAAAAATGTGTGTGCACCGGAAAGAGCCCGTGTTTCACAATAGAATAGCAATAATACGGTGCTAATCGTCGACTCGCTGAAGTATGAGCCTGTTAAAAAGGCTATCCTGCAGCACGTGTCAATTAGCCTATTGTGCGCTAATGGCCTCCTCTTGGCTGCAGTAAATCTGTCTTCTCCAATAAAAGGAGCAGATTATTTTAATGGAATGGGCTTGTTTGAGTGTCGGGGAAATCGATCTGTGGGTCATCATTGTCATGCATGTATGCTTGTGTGTGTGTGTGTGTGTGTGTGTGTGTGTGTGTGTGTGTGTATACCCTGTATGTCTCGGACACCAGGAAACACTCCGGCATGCCTGGGCCTCGAGAGGGGTCGTTGTTCACCAGATAGGTGTCAGTAGCCTGAAAGAGAGCAAAAACCCCGTTATTTAATTAATGATTTAATTACTCAAGTCATAGAAAAGCATCGCTGTCATTATTTAACCCCTCGTCCAATTTTTTGGCCACAAGACACCAGTAACTGCAGCGTTGGCTTGCTTTTCTGACCACGGGGCCAGTTTGTATATGTCAGTGTTTTACCGGGCCTTTTTTTTTGTCGCTCTTTCCAAAATCAGGGGGAAAAAAATGATTACAGGTTAAAGATTTTATTGCCTGCCCCACAAGAGTTCACCTCAAATGCCCCTGTGCTCCTTGGTACCTCTCCTTCATCTCCTTCCTCCATGGGGAGCACGGGTCCATTAAGCTGCTATTGGACTATGAATCCCCCGTCCAGGCTGTCTGGAAGGACCAGTCGGCATGCATGCATACGTGTCTGAGTATGCATTCACGGAGATTCATTTGTATTCTAAGTCAAGCAGGCAGGCAGGCAGGGTTCTGGCAGGGCCCAGAGCTGTGAAATGGGCTCGACTTGCAGTTCTGCCATTGATTGGATCAACCTATCCCTCTCTACTTAGCCGAAGGGAGCCCAAATCCCACAGCCGCTGCGCCGTTCTGTGAAATCCTATTTCATTTCACAACTTTAACGGATAACAAAGCGTGTGCACGCACTTGTGCCAACCCGAGACCTCATATTTCATTAATTTAGCTGAGCCCGGGACCGCCAGGACGTCCACCCCGTGTGCTCAAACGCTGCAAAATATAACCACCTTTACGTATGCGGGATTGTTGTTTTCCCGCCGTGCCCATGCGCAGTAACATGCATTCACACGGACACACACTAACGCACACGTGCATGTCATTTATGCAGACACACAGACACAAACCCCATAATAAGAGCCAGACATTGGCAGACCACACAGCCCTGAGTTGTGGTGAAAACAAAGGCTATTCATATCCTTCGCAATGAGAGGTCTGTACAGCTAACTCTCTTTCTCCCTCTCCCCCCGTTTCTCCCCTCGGCTTTTTATTACAGATAATCTGCACTTGCAACCCTTCCATTTTTCTGCAATTGCGCGATTTCTAATCATCTTTATTAGTCCATAAACATGTTTTCCTTTTTCTCTTTTTTTTCCCCAGTTCTTGTTTCTTTTTATAACCGACGCCTAAGGGCAACACACAGCGCCCATTGTTGAGCCTCAAGAAGAGGCCCGCTGATAAGCTCGCAAAGCATTCTGGGAACGGGGAAGCAGAGTTGCTCAGACGTTCACGCGGATGGAAAACAAAAGTGCAAAATCCCAAATTCGCCAGGACACATGTGATAATGAGATGGTGCGTCCGATTGGCTGGCAACGGGGACAGTGGCAGAGCTCCAGAGCACCTGTGTGGGGGCCCCGCACCAAACCGAGCCTGGCCGCGACCAGCGAGTGGACCCGTGTGCGTCAGGTGTGCTGGAGCATGTCTGATTGGCTGTCGTCAGCCAGAAACAGGGTCAGGTGCGCGCGAGGGTCTCTTGTGATTGGTTGAGCCCGGCCCAAAAAGGAAAAAAAAAAAAAAATCTGCTGGTGCGAAAGAGCTGTTTTCATTGGCTGCTGCTGCCTGGTTCTGCTGGTGAACGGGTGTCTAAGAGGATGGCACTGTGACAACTGGTTCAACTGGGACCATGTGAGGAAATATTTGAGAGTATCTCGTTAACGCGTCGCCGCTCAAAGACATATTTTCTATATTACTCATCCTTTAACGTGGCCCGAGGAGCCCTCGTTAGGGTAAAAACCACGACAACGTGCTCTGATTTCATATTAACCAGCAAAGAAGAATTTAAAGGTCCGTTTTATGTCGTCAGCCAAAGACACAGGTGTTGGTGAACCTCAGTTCCATTGTGCTGCAGAATAACATGAAGATAATGAATAGACTAAGCTCTGTACCTGCCGCTGGGGAGGCCAGAACATACTGTGGCTTTGTAGTAAACCCCCCAAAACTCCAGGCCCCCAAACGCTCTCTCCTGCAGCAGTGTATGAATTATATATCGTACTACACGTATAGATAGAACATATGTCTGGCCCATATGGCCAGCCCTGAGCAAGACCGTCTCAAAGCCCTCCTTAATTAACATTTTAGTGGGAAAATTTGGAGGCGGGAGATTGAGAAAGTGACCTATTTGGAGACCGCGGTGGCTCGATGCAAATGTGTTAATTGAGGCAGATTTTGGTGCTTCACAAATATGCGGAGGATGTGATGGAGAATTTGCTTTTCTTCTTCTTCTTTTAGGGTCAGTAGCTTCTCATCAAATGTAAAGGGAAAGAATCTCTTGTAATGTCTTTTCCTGCTGCATCCGCTGACAAGAGAATACACTTCTTTCATTTTTTTCACTTACACACACACTTTCCTTCTCACTCTCTATCTCTCTCCTTCCTTCCTCATTCTCCCTCGCTCTCTCCCTTCCTCATTTCCTCTCTCTCTCTCTTAATCTCTCTTTCTCTATCAGCGTATATCCCAGCGTGTTGACGACCATATGGCCAAATTCTTTGGAGGTGAGAAGCCTACTTACCCGCCACGCGCGCGCGCACACACACACACACACACACACACACACACACACACACACACACACACACACCTCCACAGAGATTTGTGTATAAAAGGCCCTGATGGTGGAATAACTTCTCAGGTGGCTCCATTTTAAAGCACATTAATGGCAACATATCAATGATCCTCCTCTCCATTCAACACCTCGAGACACACACACACACACACACACACACACACACACACACACACACACACACATGCGCATTCAGCACGACCCTCAACCAAAGCTACCTGTGCTGTCAGAACATGGCTTTCAGAGCCGCAATCATCATCACCACTGTGCCTGAAACGAGTCGCTGTCATCACAACTTGGAGGCTAAAAAAATAACGTGGGACAAAATGGGGGGAGGTGGGGGGGGGGTCCAGCAGCCAACCTGCATGAGATGGCAGCAACTTCAAAGACAGCGAGCTGCACCGGCGATCTGTTCCACGGCGTGTGAGGAGTGTATGAAAGGCAGAAATGGCCGCCGTCTGAGCGCGTGCCAAAGCTACCTCAGGGAGAAATGTTAGAAAAATATGATTTTTTTCCCCTCTTGTCTCGGGGGGGTTGAAAGGAAACAGAGGAGAATAAGACAGAAGCTGAAGAAACTTGGTGGCTGCTTTAAAACGAGGAGCGGTGGATGGCTGAGCAGACGATGGCTAATTATTTCCCTCCACTCGTGAGTCCTGAAGGTTTTCCTGGGTCAGAAGTACAGCCAAGCTGGAGTGCTGAAGATTGCATTAAGCTTAATTGTGCAGTCGTGTTTTACACAATAGTAAACTGTGGGATTTTGGAGGAGGCATGGGGCACATGGAGAGAGCTGTTTCTGCTAAGGAGGCTTTACAGCGGGAGGCAGAGTGTAATTCCAGATGATTCTAACTATCAAAAGTCTAATTTCAACCACATTTCTGCAGGAGTACGGCTGGAACCGGACCAACGGGCCAACTGAGGTGAAACTTAAGAAGTAAGTGATGTGAAACTGCAGCACCGGCAAATCACAGATAAAGACACACATCCTCTCATCAAAACAAGTTTGTGCTTGTGGTGACACACCCAGAGGATCGCTCAGCCTGGCACCTCACCTGTCAACCGCTCATCCCGCTCAACAGGCTCGACCGAGGTAGCGTCGTACCAACCACAAGCCTGAGCTTCCACCGGCACAAGTTTCCCCTCACAAATCCTTATTCAAGACATTTTCTCTTTTCAAATAACAAACCCACATGGAGTGAAGGCCTCCTCGCAACGGGTCTGTGCCTCTAACAATGAGGTTTGGGCTGCTACAGTTGCACCTTTGTGTCACACAAGGGCTGATCCATGGAGAGATTTTCTTGTGGTTATGCTTCTAATACAGCAGAGTTTACCACAAAGCCCAGGAAGCGTAGCGTTATATTACAACACACACACACGTGCGCGCGCGCACGCCTGCAGTGACTGTGACTCAATGAGGTAGCGCGCTGATCTTCCCTTAGCCGCTCGCAGCTCAACTGAAACGAAGCTCTCAGAAATGATTTAATAACATGGTTCACAGCCACCTCCCTGCTTGGCAAAGGCAACACTTTCAGCTTTGATTTGTGCCGACAGTTTCTGCACCTGGAACTATTTTTTCCCCCTCCTTCAAGTAACTGTGAAATCTCAAACAATAACAACAATAGAAGCATTTTTTCAAGGACCATTTCCCATCTGAAATGTGTAAACAGTTGATAGATATTGTTGTGCAGACGAGGTGCACCCACTACCTCTATTATAACACTTAACACTGTTATAATAATGTTATAACCATATCAGGATGTGCAGATGAATATTTATACGAATCTGCTCTGGAGGTCTGATTGATAAAATTGAAAATTGCCCATCTCATCTGTATATATAGTAATATCTAATCATTTAAAAATGAAAAATGAATGTAATAACAGAGATGCTTCCCCTTTCATTCTGAACTGTGGACATCTCGTGTTTGTTTGCAATTAAAAACAGATTTTAAAATTAAAAATTGACGTCCAAATTGTCTTCATTGGCCATTTAATCAGGAAGCAACTGAGAGCTGTTTTAATACACTGTAATGGTATGCTCAGCTGTGTTCAAAGAGGCTGAATTGCTGATAAAAACGTTCATATCGCATCATATTATTTATCTTTATCCATAAAGATTTCATCATCCCTTTCCAGGTTTTTTTTAAAAAACTGAGCACATCAATTGTGTAAACTGAGAGTCAAGCTGTAATTGCTGCAGAATGGGGATTCTTTTGATGATTAATTCAGGAAATGATAATTCAGAAGCTCCATGCAGCACAACAGGGGGGTTTAGCGGCTAAATAAAAGGCTTCTGGAACCCGAGTTCTTTGCTTTCATTGTTTCATCGGTGTTAACGTGTCTCTTTAGCATTCTGAGCATTTGTTCTGGCGGCACAAAGACGCCCTGACCTCCTCACCTCTGCACCCCAAAATGTGTCCTCTAGTTCGCAAATGAACTGGACTTAAAAACAGGGAAAGAGAGACAGAAAAGAGAGACAGAAAAGAGAGAGAGGGGCTGTTTTAAAACCGATCACTCCAAAAATCTCATGCAGGTTTTTCTCTTATGGGTTTTTTTCTTTGGTATTTTCTAAGGACGTGATCGCAGCGTCAGATTCAAGGTTTGGAAGGTTGCAAAATGGACTGAATTACAAAAGGCGCAAAGGAATTAGAGCGCTGCGCTAAACTGCGATGCGCTGCGCGTGATATGTGAGCTGTTATTAGGGCAGACAGTCGGAATAAGTTTGGAACGACTTCTTAAGTTCCCCATGCAAACTCTCAGGGTAAGTACAGGTAATTATTCACGATTCCCTCTCTGTTCCTCTCTCTCTCTCACATACACACACACACACACACATACACACACATACACACACATACACACACACACACACACACACACACACACACACACACACACACACACACACGTGTTGAATCGTCATCTTTGGCCTCGGATTTAGCTCCTGACTGGCCAACAAGTGCAGAACTTACCTTCGCAAAAAGAGTTTGCGGGGGTCTGCGCAAGCGCAATGAAATGATGCAATTGTGGGTTTATTTTGGTCCTATAGACTTTATCCTATACAGACTCAACAGAGGGGTAGTATTGAGTTACACAGCACGTACCATTATAGCGCGGGGAGATCTGCCAAACTTCTCAATGCCCCATTTTCCTTTAAAAGTTCAGCTTCCAAAAAAAGTGAGAGAGGGAACGAGGGCAGAGGGAGGAAGACTTGGGCTCTTCGCTGTTGCCGGAAGCAAAAAAAGGACCTTTAAACAAGTCGGCCTAAGGCCCAGATAGAAAAAAAGGCTCTTTTGAAAAACTGGGTCCACTCTGCAAAGAGGCAGCAGGAAAGCAGGACAGAGGCTCCGTCAGCCGCTACTTGGCTTCAGATGCGTCCATGTCCGGCCACGACGCGTCAGGGAGACGTCTGCGTTCCGAGATGCGTCTTTCAGCGAGCGACCGTGTCCAGCGGAGACGCGCACCAACTCCCCAAAATAATATGGATAGGTAATATATGTCTGACGGAAGATTGTGATGCAAAGTAAGTTTGCTTTTTATTCTTTTATTTTCTTTCTGCAATTGCTGCAGCCCGAAAGCTTCTGTCTCCAAAACGAGTCCAAAGGCGCCTGTCTTCTCTCCGCCGGGCGTCCGATCTGTTTTACGCTCGTATCTCTCTCCCTCTCTCACTCGCTCTCTCTCTCCCTCTTGCTCTCCTCTCTTGTTCCTAACACACACAGACACGCGCGCGCACACACGCGGTATTATACACACTTAAACGGGAGGACACCCCTGGTACTTCGCCGCCTCCTCCTCCTCCTCAGAGATGACGAGATGAAAGAACAGCTTGCGTCGATTGCGTCTTCAAATCGCTCCAGACTCGCCGGCCGGCAGAATGCCTCCACAGCGACGCGCCGCGCCGCCCCGCGCCGCCCCGCGCCGCGCCGCCGCCGCTCCGGGTCTCCGAGTGCCGCGGTGCGAGCTCCCCGTGCGCGACGCCACCCTCCGCTGCTCTGCCCCAGAAATAAAACCGACCACCAAATATCCGGCTCACCTCAGCAGCGTGCGGGCTGTTTACAGAGAAAAATAATCGGGGAAATAGGGCAGTTATTTACTGTGTGTGTGTGTGTGGTGTGTGTGTGTGTGTGTGTGTGTTGGGGGGGTTCAGCCGGCAGCTGAATTATTGGGTGAATTATTAATAAAGCGAGCGGTGCGCAGTCTGTCACGGCGAGAGCCGGGCAGCCAGGGGAGCAGCTGGGGCTTTAGGAGAATTAGAGGGACCAGGGGCTAAATCGCGAGCGGCGAGGATTATGGGCTGCTCTGGCTCCCTACCTACCGCCTACATGTGGCTGAGCTTTCCGTATGGCGCTGCGTGTGCGCGCTGGCCGAACCGCGCCTGAACCGACTCCAATAAACCGCAGAGCTAAAGAATCTGTACCCAGAAGGTTCGTGCAGGTGAGAAATGTAAAGGAGACGTGACCAAGAATGACAAGTGCGTGTGTGTTGCTTCAACTCCCCCCCCACACACACCTGTGATCGCGCTATCTCTGAAGCAGGTTTGCTGTTGATGAGGCTGAGAAGCGCGGGAGTCGTAAAACAGCCTGGAAGATGGTTGGAAATGCTGTAATTCCATAAGGAAAGCGGCTGAAAGGTGTCAAGGCGTTTGTTTTAGGTCCTCTGCGCAATTTTAAGGTCCGAACTGGGATGTTTTGCGCCTGTGATGGAATGAGGAGCCGATGGTGGAGCAGCGGGAGCTGCAGGTGCGCCAAGGTGCCCAGGAAGGTTCAAGGCACCAAAAGTATCTCAGCAAAGTTAGAAACCCGCTATATGACGAAAACAGTAGTATTTGAATCTAGGTTATGAATAATAACGGCAGCTGTTGTTTTATTTGAGATTCTCCAGTGGAAAGTGATCCGTCCATCCTTTTCTTTGCGCGTCGTTATTCGTCATTTTAAAATCGCAGACATCTAATGACATTCCTCCAACATGACGCCTTATCAATAATTAAATGTTGACCTCTCAACACATTTGGCCACATCAATTATTCATCCTCAAATGAATTTGTTATTTAAGTTTTTGTTTCAGCCTCATTTGGATCCGTCACATTAACACGCAGTCTTGTGTTTGCTTTGGTGTGAGACTTCTGGCTTCTTCTGTGTTTCAGGTCTGAACTGGAGCCTGAGAAGGCCTCTGCTGCTGACCCCGAGCCCTAGAAAAAGACTAAAATACCAACTCAACATAGAAAAGGAATTCCATTTTTACAGGTTTTAATCGCCTTCAAATATTTATTAAAATAATAATTATTATTGACCTCCTGAAACGTGTTTAGGCCCAGTGTGTGAACTCATTTCATTTTTGATAAGGTCCCACTAATTTTTGGGGAATTTACAATATTCATTTTCCTAAATGATCCACTAATTATGATGCTCGTAGCGCCGTTACGCATCCAGTAAAAAGCTCACTTGGCTGGTTAGGAAAATGTAAACGTATCAGTATGTAGTAATAATAATAATAATAATAACAACAACAACAACAATAATAATAATAACAACAACAACAATAATAACAATAATAATAATAATAATATAATAACAATAATAATATAATAATTTCCGTTGTTTTAACTGCAGACCTTTTCAACAGTTGCTGCTTCGATCGACCCATATATCAGGTTAAACCAGGTTAAACCACAATAATCCCAATTTATCCATTAAAAACCGAGTGAGACAGAGAGAAATTTGGGGAATAAATCAAATGAAACTCACGCAAACGTGCATTTAAATGCGGGTCGTAAAGGGGAGAAATTTGTCATTTGTCTGTCTCAAATGACGATTTGGAAAACTTTAAAGCTATTTCATGTAAAACACTTTTGTGGGGGTTTATTTTAAATCCTTTACATATTTAAAAAAAACGGATCGAGTGAGTGTAAAACAAAGAGATTAAAAAATACTAAAAATAAATAAAACAAATAAACTAATTTATTGTTAAACAAACGATCAGAAATCCGATTTTAAAAAAGCAGAAGTGGCTTTTTTATTCAACATATTTTTATTAAATATAATCTGCTACCAGGCAAAGTAAAATATCAAATTTATTTGCATCATGCAAATTAAAAGTCTGTACACTGAATCATTAATGCTGCCGCATTTGTCTCTAAATGTGGTGTCAATAATAATTAATATAACCCTCATTTCTAATGCACCATATGCTTGACCTAATTTCATCATCTAAAATCTTTTAAAACTTCTCAGACACTTTAGCTCTGAAGAATGAATTTACGTTTGTTCAAAAATCACCTCGGCTCATTAAGTTTGACAAATTTAAATGTTTATTGCAAAAACATGAACACTGTAGTAGTTTTTAAAACCAATTAATTGTGTTGGAAATTTGCTTGTGGAGCATGTTTACAGCTGCACTTTGTTGGAATGAAAGCTTTGAACGGTGGATCTCACCGCAGCCCCTTAAACAAGCCATTAGCCGACCACATTGGCTCTGATGCCACGCTGCTTTAAGACCCTGCATTATGTGGGCAATAAGTTCCCTAAAATCTTACTGCGAGAAGAGATGTGGATTTTTTTTATTTCCCTAAATGCTCCTTTGCAAACCACAAAACAAATCAGGTTGAAATGCTCTCCCCAAATTACAGGTTTTCAAGCGTCGGCTGGAAGAGGCCTTTGACAACAAACCGTGATTGACTGGTTGGAAGCAGAGGAGAGCCAGCGAAGGGCTGAATGTTCCTCAGACAGGCTTCAATCTGGTCATCTTTTGATGTGCAGAGGTGAAGAAGCAGAGGCAGAGCTTTGTTCAACAGGTACTTTATTTAAAATACCATTAAAACCTGTTTCTGTCTGCAGGGTGAGAACACAATCGGGGCTGAGGCTGAACCGAAGGCCTGGAAATGCTTTCAAAAATATATAAGGTTGAATAATAAACCCAAAAAATAACCCCCTCCCCAGCAGGCCTTGTTGACATATTTGTGTCAATCATAGAGATGCTCACCGGCCTGATTTCTCCTCTTGAAGAAAAGAAATCAACGCCAAATCTTCTGGCCGCGCAGCCTGATTCGATATATTTGATCTCCCGTGCTCGCGTTTAAAATTACCGGGCCCACCACCATCGCAAAAACACATCCATCATGCAGACGGGAGAAATAAAGAGGATCAAATTCACTCCTGCAGAATTTGGTGGAATTATTAGTTCCAACTGATAAGACGAAGGTCTCATTAGTCTCAACGCCTGCAGCGAGGAACTGACACACAAACTGAAATGGGGGGGCCTGCAGCCCGTTTGAGGATGCTTCTGGCCTCAACCCTACGGAGGTTATGCAGACACATTACACCCCCCCTTATATAACAGCCTTATACAAAACACACTCCACATATGAAGCTTGTGTGAACTTATTTCCCCCACTTTTATGTGCCTGTGTGTGTCTTGCTCAGAGAAATGGCCCGGAGAACTCTGCATGTTCATGCAAGAAATGCAGCCGGCGGTTGGAAGGGGAAAGAGTATAAAACAAGGCTCTTTTTGTTTGCAGCAGCTGAGATTTTATCCCCGCGTTGCCGAGCGTTGTCTAGCATTACAAATCTCAGCCCGGTCCTGGACGGACACAGAGGGGCTGTCCTGGCCCCGCTCGCACTGTCCACGTCCCTTTTTTTTTACGCTCCACCGTGCAAATAAACCAGAATGAGACAGCAGCCGAGAGGGGGGGGGCGGGAAAGAAAAGAGGGGTAACATGGAGGCAGGTGGGAGAAAAGGAGAAGGTGGTGAAGAAAGGAAGGGAGGAAATGGATGGCTGCAAACGGGAGTGATTCTCTGTGCGTTTATGCTCGACAGAAAGAAAGAGGGGGGAGAAAAGAGGGGCTCGCCGGCCATGGCGGGGAGAGGAATGCCCGGCCCTGGCACAGGAGAAAGAGATGGAGGGTGGAGTATGCTCACATCGCTGCTGCCAACCCAGCACATTCCCACTACAGAGTCATGGAGACTTTTTAACCTACAGATTCTAAAGCTGTAAGAGAGTTTCCCCACTGCTTTACACAAAAATGCTGCTCTGATATTGGATAATGTTGCTAAAAAAACCTGCTGCTCAGGCCAATACAGGCATGAAAAACACCTTCTTTTCTTCAGACTGGCAGCTTTTATAGAGCGGGAGTCAAACGAGGCTTAACACAAAGAGCTCTCCTGCAATGGAAGGCTGATATAGAGGGTTTTTCATCCCAAAATGGTTGATTTAGGACAGGGAAATTGATCTTTACAGACCATAAATGCAGCCTCTCTTGTGATTTAACTGTGAATAACTCAAAGGAAACCCTGATGCCATCTCCAATGTGTCCGATTGATTACTTCCATTAGTCACGGGTTTATTTCGAGACCCAAGCAGGGTGAGGTGGCACGTCCACGTCCTGGTTAGCACTGTTTCCTCACAGGAAAAGGGTCACGGGTTCAATCCCCGGTTACAACTGGCCATTCTGTGTGGCGTTAGTATGCTCCCTCCGTGTCTGTGTGGCTTTTGTCCGGGGGGCTCCGGTTTCCCCACCATCAAAAAAAGCATTCGGGTCAGGTTGATCCGCAGGAGCGTTGTGGCTGAAGCTAACCCTAACCCGGACTAACCCGGACTAACCCGGACTAACCCAGACTAACCCGCCGTCTGGCCACAACATTTCTAAAAACACGTTCTATCAGAGAATGTGAGAATTTACAATCTTTAAGATCAATGAAAGTGCTCATCTGTTGATTTATTTCCGATTAGATCTGAAACTCTGTTCATTTCAAAATGTCTGATGATGATGATGATGATGATGATGATGATGATGATGATGATGATGATGAGATGATGATGATGATGATGATGGTGGTGGTGGTCATATTATTGATGTGCACATGGGTTCATCAGTGCTGAAGAAGCTTACACACAGGTATTCCTTCTATTTTTCCTTCTACTTCTTACTCTATATTTGTATTTGTGTGTAATTTATTAAATGCGTGTCCACATTTTGTCCCTGACAGGTGGGGGGGTGTGGGGGGGGCGACACCATCTCCTGAGGAGGTCTGAGCAGCAGCACACTTGGGCCATCGGAGCATCTCCACCCTCTCCAGCAGACCACCGTGACTCAGGCACCGGCATTTGTCTTGGGCCGGGCAGGTCAGCGGCAGGCGCTGCGTAAAAACTAGCTTGTGAGGAAAAGGGTGGTTGATTGGAGTGTGTGTGTGTGTGTGTGTGTGTGTGTGTGTGTGTGTGTGTGTGCACGCTCCCCCAGGAGAAGAGAGGACTCCTAATCTGTTTTCCTGGCTCTCCTTTAAAGGGAGAGCAAGACACACCAGAGGATGTCTCTGATCTGCTGCCCCATCCATCCCTCACTTTTCCTCGCTCTCTTTCACTCTCTCGCTCCTCCATCCATCCTTTCCTCGCCTCCATCATCTGTCTCTCGTTCCCTCTGCTTTTAGCCCTCGTTTTCCCGGCCCCCCGTCCCTATGCTCTCTCATCTGTTGTGTTGGCCCGCTCTGGTCTTTGTATGGCAACGGCTCCCATCTCCAGATACTGCCTAAGAGCTCTGATTCCACTTAATCACTCAGTTTTTTATTAGTTTTCCCTCACAGGGTATTTTGTGTTCTGAATTGCATTTATCTATTATGCTGTTTCAGATTTATTGCTTTAGGAGGCAGACTGTGTGGCACACTACCCACCAATGCCGTACACGACGCCGTGATCTCTCTACGTCTGCCCCTCTTTATGCCTGTCTGCTTTCATCCCTTCAAAATTAAAAGAACAAATACACACGGACGGCGCCGTGCCACCAACTCAAAACTCCTCTCGTACTTTTTGTATACTTTTTTTATTAGTTTTTCCCTTTTTGGGCGACTCCAGCTCTGGGCTCCATTTATTCAGCGTGCAGTACCGACCACAGGGGACGAGTTGGTGGCATCAATTTCTCGGATGGTGCTCCGCACTCGGATCCATCTGTCCTGGCATCTTTTGCGCCTCGACGCTTTACTTTTCCAAATTCAAAATAAAAATGAAAGTCACAGGTATGGCTTTCCCGGCGAGCACAGATGTCGGTCTTTGAAAGAATTTTGGGTAATTAGCTGAATATTTGGAGCGGCTTAGCTGTGATTGTGGCACCTTTAAAACACATTGTGTTCTAAAAAGGCACAAATGTACAGTTAATTATTGATTATTTTGTGATGTTCTCTTCTGATTCAGACAAACACAAATCAACGGGGTCATTTTGTTGCCATGGCGTCGGGCTATTTATTTCCGCCGGGATCGCGTTTTCAAAATATTTTGCCCTGAAATGGCGGCACAGCATCCAAAACCTCCATTTTGTTCTGCCGCTGATCAAGTTTGGATCCTGCACCTGACTTGTTGGACCAGACTCTGCATCTGAAACTACCCCTCTGGGCATGGAGAGAGGGTAGTTACTCTGTTACCATGCGCCCCTCTCCTGGTCATTGGTGACCAAGAATGTCGTTAACCCGCTGCACCAATGGGAACGCGCCCACTGACTGACGCCTGGCTTCCAGGGGGTTCTGGTGACGGGGGGAGAGAAACATGGGCGCTGGCCATCACCTCAAACGAATCCAGAACTGAACGAGGGTAAAAGCGAAATGGGGGAAAAAACACAACGGGGTGTGAAACTTGAAGTGTGTGATTTTAAAAAAAAGCCACAATGAGCACATGTACAGCGCAAGCAAAGCTCATTAGAAGTAGCAGAAAAAGGAAAATAATATTAATATTCATGATCCCGTCCCTCCTTTCCAAATTCAGCACCCACCCTTCGTCCCTCTCAACCCAAATCCTCCCTCCTCCTCACTTCCTCTCCCCTCCATCGGGTGGCAACACTTGGTAGGGCACATGGTGAGACAGCTGTTGCAGGGCAACATGGGCATCTGTGGTGCTACACAGAGGAAAGGAGGGGACAACAGGCGATGTCGGGGTGTTTGTGTGGGGGTGCAGATGGCATCGAGGGAGGGTGATAGTCATTTTTAGATCCTATATATGTGTCTTCTTCTTCTTCTTCTTAAGCAATTGTAATCAGAAAGGTACGTCTCGGTGTCACTCCGATCTTTTAAGTTTGGTTGCTGTGGCAACGGGCCACCCTCCTCAAAAATGAAGCCAAAGGTCAAGATTTTTTTCGTCGTAAATTTAAAAAAAATTTAGTCATATAATGAGTCAAATAATTAAGTATATGGATTATCTGACACATGCACATGCACCCACACGCAGATGCAAGCACGCACGCACACATGCGCGCACGCACACACACACACGTTTCTGCACCTTCCTCTTCAGGGGTATGAACATTTTCCCAGGGTCATTATAATTTAGCAGCCCCCCCCCCATACCCCTCCTTGCTTTCCCTTCATATACACTGAATGTACACCTCCCCCCCACCCATCTACCCCCCCCGATACCTCCCCTGCCTTCATCCCAGCACCTACTACACACCCTTGCCAAGTTTTTCTCCCCCCAAAGTGCCAGCGCAGCCCCACCTCGCAGTGCCAAAATGGGCAGCCTCTGTCTTGGTGATGCCTGGGCCTTCTGGTGCCCCAGATAGTGTGTGTGTGTGTGTGTGTGTGTGTGTGTGTGTGTGCCTGGCCTGGCTCTGTGTGGACATGTCCAGCCCTTTAAACTCTGTTGAAGCTCCAGATGCTGGGAGAGACAGGGATTAACACAACCGTTTGTATGCAGACATGTACACACAAGCAGACACACAAAAATACTCCCTCAGCTCATGTACCGTCACATACAGTACGTATCTTTACATGTTATTACCAAAGCCCGAGTAAATCGTATGCAGGGGGAAAAAATTGATAACAAAGACTAGAAAATGACTGAAAAATAACCCATTTGTACCTCTGTTCGCTCCCCTCGGCCACGAGACGAAGGAAACCCTGGCACACACAGAAATATATGAGATGGGACACAAAGGTATCAGAGATGCTGTGATGAGCCACTGGTCCCTGGCAGGACTCTGAGCTGATGTTCTCACGCCAATGCAGCACCTCAGGAAGTGGATCTCGATTAGACAGTGAGAGAAAAGGGCCTCAGAGTCCAGACACACACACACACACACACACACACACACACACACACACACACACACACACACACACACGCTCACACACACGCCTCAATGCCTGAGCGCTAGCACTTTAGCGCTGTGCCACTATCCCGAGGGTACGGATGCACCCGTGCAGGCACAGATATGGAAGGTCACCCGAAAATATCAGCCACAGTGTCCAGCTACTGTTTCTTTAGTGGGGTGCCACTGCCCCCGGGGTGTGCTGACACACAGATGCACGCACACCAACACAAGCCCGCACACACAGTCGACGCTGCCATTGAACAACACTGAGATTCTGAAAAACGTGATGTAAGTGGAATTTTTTGTTCCATCCAGACTGTCCAATGTGCTACACCCTGCAAGTGCGGGTCCAAGAGTGTGAGACTGGGGGAATGTTTTCTTCCATTTTTCAGCTTCCGTTTCTCCAACTGTATCTGACTGAGCTGTAGTTACGGTGCCAGCTATGGAGTGTTTGCCATAGCGGGGAGCTGCCTTGGCACCGTGCCATAATTTAGGGGAATTAAAAAGCACTAGACAGGCCCCTTTGTGGCACCGTGCGTCCGCTTTAATCTCCCCACGCCTCAGCGGGCACCCACAGCACCAGGAGTGGGCACCGTGCCCACACGACCCTGGGCAATATAGAAATCGCCACCAAAAGGGGAAAAAAAGCCCAAGAGCTTGGGTCTGCCCTTAGTACACACTATATACATGCGCAACGCAAAGCAGTTGCACACATAAACCCTCGTGTGGAGAGAAAAAAGGACCATAATTGAAAGCCCTACACACGTGGACATAATTACAGCGCTGGAATACACACATGCAGTAACACACTGAGTAGTTTCAGGGATCGGGGCACGAAATTAGATATTCTCTGTTCCTCATTTGCATTTCAAACCACACACATGTGCACACACACACACGCAAAGTTAGTGTGTGTAGGTGTGTGTAGGTGAGTGCCGTGCTTGTCATGAGGTCATCCATCAGGCCTAATGAAACTGGCAGACCCTGACATGGTCTCAGTGAGCAGCACCTCTGGCGCCACGGGCTAACTCGAGTAGAAATGGCCTGATTTAATTACGCAGCGAGGGAACGTGCACTCCTGCACATGCAAGCGCACAACAGCGCGTGATGAGAGCGCCGTTACAAAGGTGCGACCTTCTAAAAGCTGGTGAAAGTGTGGTGAGGAGCTAAAGTGGCCGTTGACAGGTTTTGATTTGAGCTCTGCACAATTGTGGTGATAATCAGTGAATTTGGGCTTTTGGTTTCGACAGGAAAAATGTGCTGAAGGCGCCGTGACCCAGCTCGCCGTGCCCACTCTGTGCAGATTCACAATGTTCCCTTCTCTAAAACAAAGGCCCACTTTGGTTCTGGAACAGGACACACTCTCATCCTTCTCTCTCTCTCTCTCTCTGTCTTTTCCTTTCTATTTGTCGCCCTACTGGTTTCACTTAATAAGCCTCAAAGGTTTCTGGGCAACGGGCTTTCGGGAAAAAAAAAAGTTACCATGGCATTTTTTTGGCACACAGCATCTCCCCTCCAGCTCAGGATATGGGGTTTCCATGACCACCACGGGCACCTTATAAAGCATATAGTTGTGTATGTGGGGGCGCGTGCACATGTGTGCCAGCGTGAGCACGATGGGCATGTTGTGCCAACCTCAGCTAAATGCTCAGACACTAGCGGGAGACGTGACAAAGTCATGGAGTTCAACATTTCCCGCCAATTCCAGCACACTTGGAGTCCAGAACACTTAAAGTCAGTCGGCCGTTGTCACACCTCTGATGCGTACGTTCAGTAAACAGATAGCATGTTTTTGGCCTATAATGCTTTTTTTTCTTCCTTTTTTTTGTGGCAATCAGCATACACATAATATCTGCAAGTAGAGTCCTTGTTTATTTTAGATAAACTCACCCCCGAGAGTCTTAAATCCAAGAGCTAACTTTAAACTTGGCTCCAGATTTCCACGGATGGTTAATGTTTTCTTTGTGGAAATCTTCCTTTGTTCCTGTTGAAGTTTGTGTTCGAGACAGCGCGGATATTTACCATCCCATTCAAAGTAATTAACGCTGAGTGAAGACTTACATCAAATCCCCAACTGGCGGCGCACACAAATAGCAGTAATGATGGAAGGTCACGACCACAGCAGTGGTGTTAATCATAAGCTGTGTGCACGCGACCGACGTAATTATTGTTCATTTCACCTCAAACCTGTGTTTCCCTAAAGTGAAAACATTGTTTTCGTGGTTTGGCTTTCACAAGTTTCTTTTCCACAGAAAATCGCGGGCCCGTTGTGCGCTATGAAAAACAAAAAAGTTGTGCCTGTGAATCACAAAAAGAAGCTTTAAAATGCTGCGTGTTTACTTCTTTGTTTCTCTTGAAACAAGCGAATAAACCAGAATGATTATTGTGCGTGTAGTTTCTCCCCGACCTCGACCTATTCACGCCTGCGGACGTGGCTTATAGTGGCCTCTAGTGGCGCAGACGCGACATTACTCTTGTCATTCTTTTGCAACACAATCTTTGGACTCGGTGCTTGTTCGACCATGCTACACTGGCCGTATGTAAAGTAAAGCAAGATTAAGATAATCATTATGAGAGGGGCAGCCTGGAGGCACCTCGTGGCCATTTCCTGTGAGCACTGCATTATGGGATGCAGGTGTGTACAAATAACAATTAACAGCGTTAAACTCTCGTTTGTATTTTGCTCTTCATATAAAGTGCTTTTCCTTAAAACATGATTTTTTTTTAGTTGATTCTGAATGAAGCGCTGGCCATCCCATCATAAACTGCAGAATTTCAGACATTAAGTTCTCACATAATTTTGTAAATATTTGTAATATCAGTTGAGGCATTGATGAATCTTTATTTTGTGTCTGTGTAACACCGCCAGCACCTAAATCTCTTATTAAATGAATTCTCTGGGCACAAGATTAAACAGCCATGTGAAATGAGCCACTGCCTTTCTTAAAATTCTGCTTAGCAAACACTTTATTGAAGTGAACATTGTCTTCCTCCTTTCATCGCTTCGCTGAGTTTACTGCAGGATTATTCAGGATTTCGGACCATCGAGTTCCTGAAGAGCAAAGAAGAGGCTGATTTACATAAACAGGTTGGCGGGAAAAGGTTCGGATTTAAATTTCTTAACCTGGAAATTCTGATGAGAGCTGGAGCAGAAATAAATAATAAATAAATAAATAAAGAAAGAAAGAAAGAAAGAAAGAAAGAAAGAAGAAAGAAAGAAAGAAAGAAAGAAAGAAAGAAAGAAAGAAAGAAAAAAAGAAAGAAAGAAGTTTGTCTGATTAACTAGTGGGAGGCTACAATTAAGGCTGTTTTTCTGTTGATCTGTTTTCACTCGCCTGAAGAACTTTACAACCGAGGAGCCAAGACCAAAGGGAAAAAAAACACAAACCTCTCTGTCTCTCCCTCGACAGCCAAAGCGAACTTATTATGTTACCGATGGCAGAATTCCCAGTGTGGCATTAGGACTTTGAGCTCCGATAACGCTCCTGAATCCCAGCACGGCTCTGCTTTTACTGGTGGTGGTCACACACTGCTTTCTGTCTCGCCCTGGGCCAGAGCAGCCAGGGAATTAGTCATTAATAGGGGGGAGAAACTTCAGGCGGCTACTGTTCCCCATGATGATGAAGAAAGAGTAGAATTGTACAATCACCACTGCGGTCTGTGTGTGTGTGTGTGGTGTGTGTGTGTGTGGTGGAGGGTGGGGGGGCAGCAAATGGAAATCCTGTGGAGATATTTTGCTCCTTTGTTCTGGGCTGTGTGTTCACCTGTCTCCGCCACGTCCCAGTGACTCAGGCAACGTGGGGAAGGCTAATTTTTGGCGGATGCTCACTAATCGAATGAGCGCTGCGAGGAACATAAACAGATTGCCGAGCCTCCCGTTCTACCATCAGAGACGCAGCTACCAGCCATTGCAGCACTTATGGGCCCTTTTCCTTGAAAGTGGAGCTAAAAATCCGATTTTATCCCCATTATTTCTCCGGCCCGATCCCATCGGCCTGCTACGTCTTGGGCAGATTACGACTTGGCATGATGGAAAGAGCGGTTGCTGCCGAGTGTGGGAGAAAGCGAGTGGGAGCATGTGCGACCATATATGTGTGTGTGTGTGTGTGATAGAGAAAATGGCATAATAACAAGCTGAGTTAATAAAGGGAAACAATTAGGACATAAAAGAATGACATGGCCCACAGACTTTAATACTCCTGCGTCTTAATGAAATCCCTTTGACTATATCTGTTTCACACACACTCACACACACATATCAGCGTGTACACACTCATTATGGCCTTCTCAATGCTTCCCTCCGGCGCTCCTGACAGGTGTGGCTCCCACACGCAGGCACACAGATAATCGCTCGCAAACACACACTCTCAGTCACACACACAAACCAGGCCCTACAGGGCATTTTTCCCTATCCTGGGACTGCACAATGGGCACTTTGTACACACTCCCGATCCCCCTCTCACCCTACCCCCAAACTCTTCACCCCAGCCCTTACCATCAACCCCCCACTGGCTTCCAGCACATCCCTCTCTAAATGGGAGATTATGCAAATGGGCTCCCACCACCGCGGCACCCCTCATATAAGTGATGTGCATTCAGTCAAATCTATAGTCTGTGTCTGGGAGCATGTATGGGAGTCAGCACATGAATGTTCCAATTCACCCAGAGACGGATACGGCCTAAATAAACAGTCCACGTCCCAGGTGTCCATCTATAGTGGATTACTTCCTGCCAGTCACAAGCTGCAGAATTTCAGTGCTCATTTGTCGTCATTTTAGCCTCTTTTTCGTAAAAATTCTCTGCGACTGAAAGAATGCAAATCTCTTCTATAAACAAGTGCTTAAAGAGCTAAAATAGTAACTGCGCAGACACTGAACCTAGTAACTCATGTGGTTGCTGGTGATTGACAAGAAAATAAA
Organism: Takifugu flavidus; assembly: GCF_003711565.1. NCBI lineage: Eukaryota > Metazoa > Chordata > Actinopteri > Tetraodontiformes > Tetraodontidae > Takifugu > Takifugu flavidus. The sequence goes on from NC_079525.1 coordinate 488,934, forward strand.
GAAAGACAATTGTGAGGTGACTAAATCAGGTTAAAATGTATATTCCAATGCATGTGTGCAGGGTGAAGGTCAGGTCAGGCTCAAGGTCATGTACCAAAGTTAAGTCAGAGTGCCTCAAAATGGGAATATGCTCATTCCTGGGTGTAGGAGAACCTGGGATGGTCAAAGGTGGCCCGTGTCCTGCAGGTGGAGCGTGCTAGCGCGTGTTACTGCGCTCTAAACTAGACTCCTCACTCCCATAGGGTGCCTTATTAGACGATGTACACAAACACACACCACGGGCTTGTTACACGCCACACTTGGGTTCGGGGTCAGGCTGGGACACAGGTTACCACAGGGTTAAAGCCTTGTGCACATGAGAAAAACAGCAGAAACAGATTTAAGAGAGAGACGGATGCCAAGAGTGCCATCTGCTAAAGTTACCCCCCCTTCCCAGTTTCCTCTCTCCCATCCCTCCTCCGTTTTTGTTTCTGTGCACATTCCCCCATTTTCCCTCTCACGCCACAGCCACATGGACATATATGATATTTCACAGCCACATAGGACCATTCCTGATATGTTTTCCAGGCTGCTGGGGCGCTGATAGGGAACTATGGTATGGATGTGGGGACGAGCGCGGGGGTGAAGGAGGGAGCCGAGTCCAAATCTGGCAACCGTCTCAAGTGTAATGACACCTCCATCTCTATGGAAAACCATCCTCTTTTGTCTTCACTTGCATGAGAGCTCTTTCTTTTTACTGTTTTGTTCCCAGAGAAGCCATGGAACATTTGCCAACATTTTTAAGAGCTGCGAAAAGCAGGATTTTTTTATTTTTTTTTTAAGTCTTCCACCTCGCAGGTGTTTCTTTTTAAGGCGTGCTCGACAATGCCAAGCTCGTCTTGGCTCGTCTTGAATGCCGCGGGCCTCTGGGAGTGGGGGGTGGTGGGGTGGAGAAAGGGAAAAAAAAGGTTGAAGAAATCTTATTGATTAGCAGTTGTCGCTTCCCTTTTCTTTATCTCTCCATAGCACCTCTTTTTCTGCCTCACACACCACGTCTTTGCATCGGTTTTTGTAATTTCAGCGTGAAGAAAACTTTGATGAGCAGACATTAAAGACAAATATGTTCCCTAACGACGTGTCACTGGATGCCGCATCACGTCCTAAATCGTCAATTAAAGAAGGTTTTTGCTCGCATTTTCGTGTCCGCGAGACAGAGAGCAAAGAGTGCACAAGGTAGTAAATTTGTGTGTCACAAGACTCCCAGAAAGTCCAACTAGCTGGAGGCCTGAATCTGGAGCTTTTATGAAGTGGTGTGTAATTTCCCTTCAGGCCTTCAGGCTAAATATTAGCTTCTAAGATGCTGTCAAAACTGATTTATGATGCACGCTTATGTGTAATGCAGCAAATGAAAAAGAGTAATTAATCTTATCCCATTCTGATGGGCTCGTTTTTGTCTGATTAGCATTCTGTGGGTAATTGCCACAATTGCAGCCAAACCTCGAGCCATTATTCTTAGGACAGATTGCTGCTCGTTAGAGCCCCCATGTGGTGGAAACACGAACGGCAGCTTTGCTGCTCAAAGCAGAGCTGCTTTTGACCCAAACTGAGCTTAAACCAAAACTGATGATGTAAAGCGTTCATCATAAATCGAAATGGTAGCAGCGCTGCGTTTAAAAGGAAAAAACAAGATTCTGGTTTACAAATTAAAGGCAGTGACCAGAACCAGTGTTGCTGGCTGCATGGTAGGAAACACAGAACAAGAGGGAAGATGAGGGGGGGTAGAGGGATGAAAAGAGGGAGCTGAAAAAGAAGTACCATCTGTTTTTGAGGAACATAGCAGATAAAAATGTGAGTCGTGCGATGAAGCAGAATGGTCGTATAGAATCGGGGTGTGAGAGGTCTCCTCTTACCGGGAGGGGGGGGGGAGTCGGGCCACAGAGAGGTAAGACGGGGAGATCAGATAAGAGGCAGGCCGACAGATGGAAGACAGGGAGATGAGAGTGCAAGAAGGAGTGCGTGAGAGAGAGAGAGGAAGGGAGGGAGCTAGGAAAAGAAGGGGAGCAGAGACGGGGCCTGGCAGCGGTGCGAGCTCAATGGGCACGCTCACATCAGGAGGGGACATGACTCGACACGCCGGCTCAGCCCAGCTGGGTCAATTCTCTGTGCTGCCATGTTGTTTTGGCTTCTCTTCTCCCATCACACAAACACACACGCGCGCGCTCATTCACGGGCAGTCGCACACTTACTCACACCCAAAATGCCATGGATTTGGCGAGGGCCGGGGTGCACGGGCGGGCGAGGGCCCTGGACTAATGGAAACGCCAAACTCGTTACTCTAACGCTGGGTGACAAGGGCACCTTGGGCTGCAGATGTTCCTGCTGATGACAGATGGAGCCTGGCACTGCCAGGGGACAGTGGGCCAGGCCTTCGCCAGCTCCACGCCACCTGCACCCCTCCTCTGTACCCCCTCCACACAAACTCAAACATGCGCACGCTCTCTCGCTTTCTCACTTGGCCTATCTCTCTCCAACAGTGGCGCACCGCTCCCCCTTTCCCACCCAACACACACACACACACACATCCTGGGTTTGTCTTTCCCTCAATCACTCTCCCTCTGTCTGCCTCACACACACACACACACACACTCTCACACACACAGACACACACTGGCATCCTACTTTTCCTCCTCTGCCCACTGTGAGGATGTTTGTGGACCGATATCCGCGGCGCTGGCAGGACGCTCCGGATGACTGGCGTCTGTGCTGGTATTGAACACACAAGGCGCATCATTTGTTACACGATTACAATTCAAGATGAGAACATTAGCGGTCTGCTCTTTGGGGTGAAACGTTCAGCGTTAGTCAGTTATGAGCGGTCAGTGCAGTCGGATGACAGAGTGGAACCCGGAGCCATTTCCATTTCCTTACACAACGCGCTCTCCAGATCAGCTAATGCCTGATGGAGGCTGCGTAATGACGCCATTCATCTTCATGGAAGTGGTGACAGGCTTCTGGAGGTGATTTCACAGGCCTGGCGGAAGAGAAAACCCAACACTGTCATTTATTTGTTCCTCGCCAGATTACCAAAGCAGGCTTTTGCGGTAATTTCGGCGGTGGCGGCGCTTTCAACTCGGTGTGAAAAACGTCTGGGAAGTCGGCGGCGATGCTTCCCGCTGCGTCGCTCTGTGAGGGACACAAATGTCCTGTGTTTTTTCAGATAATAATAGGTTCCGTTAAATTATTTTTATCACGTTAAACTTGCCGGAGTGCAGCGAGGGACACGGGGAGGGAAAGCTAAACCTGAACTGGGCGCACATCAAAGCGTTTTTCCCTCCGAAAATGTGAGGAGATTCTGGAGAAGCGTTTGTATCTCCGTGCCAGCTACAAATCCAGGAATATAGACTGTCAGAGTTGGAGTCCGTGTGCCGAGAGAACACCAGGGTGCCAGGGATTCGGCTCCGCTGTTTCATAAATTTTGATAAGTCCAACCAGGCCAGAAAGCCAATCTCGCGTCTCCAGCTTGGCCCGGAGTCGGAATTCGGAGCCCTTTGTGTTGAAGTGCTCGGTGATTGATGTGTGCTTTGACTTTGAAATCTTCTGGAGGCGCTGAAGTGGAAGACAACAGTACACTTCGACCAACAATCAAAGTTTCATTTCATGGGTGCCTGTGAATCTTTCAGCATGGAGGGAACAAAAATCCTCAAAACCCCCCCAAAAAACAATAAAAATGATTCCAGCAATTTCCTCCTGTGGCTCCGATCGCCCCGACATTCCTCATTTCATTCAAAAAGCTGCATCCGCTCCGGAGAACCCCCCCCTAACTAAACAACATAATTATCTCTCCCCTCGTTAGGACCTGGCCTCTGTTCTCACTGCTCAACGCCCTCCTTTCTCCAGACGTGCTGGCCTATCCGTCGCCGTCGCCGTGACGATGATTTGAACTGAGGGTCTCTTAAGTGCTCTTGGAGTGAAACATTTAACTGATCTTAGCCTTCATGATTCTTTTAGAGGCCTCGGCGGGAGCGCAGGTACCAGCAGCGGGATTGGGGGGGGGGGGGGGGCAGATGATGGCATGTGGTGCGGCGAGGTAGGCACGACGGCGGCCACGAGGGGAGGAAGTTTGGCAACAGGCGAGGGAGTGGGTCTCACCATGCCAGCTCTTAATTACTTTAATTGGAGTCATTAGCTAAGTGAGCACTAGAGACATCACCTGCATGGCACAGAGGAGCACACCTGCCACATCATCATCACCATCACCACCACCATCACCATCACCATCATCATCATCGTTATTGTCGTCGCTGTGCTCCAGGTCACCTCTTGAACGTTCCGACGTCTGGCAGGAAACATGCAACATTCATATTTCATGTTATTCATATTCATTTGGTCTTAATTACATTTCCTGTAGTTTTACCTCCTGCTTCACTTTCACTGAAAAGTCCTCCAATCAAGAGCAATCCACCAATGTGTTCACGTAATAATAGTAATAATCATCATAAAACACTGGTCGTTTGGATTAATAATGAATGAATGGATGATAATTAATGAATGGAACCAAGGCCCCTCCCCCAGACCCAGAGGAAGAGTCCCCACAAGGTCCCTCTGACTTTCTTCTTCTTTGCTTTTCAACACTCTCAACCTGAAATTAAGGGTTTTATTGTGTAATTGGCTACTTTAGAAAGTAAAAAATGTTTAGAAGAGAGAGGAAAAACTTAACAGCTCCAGTTAAACTCTGAAAATGAGAACGAGACAAATGGAATTTCCATGAGACGCGAATCAGCCCCAAAAGGATCACAGAAAACGAAGCGCTGATTTCAAGCTGGTGCTTTTTAAAGGTGCATTTAGCTTCATCTGCTACAGCTAAATAATCACCAGACTGTTTATTCTGTTTAAGGAGGAAAGGAAGATGACGGGGAGCATCACGAGAGTTCTGCCCTCGTTAGAACATCCACATTAGCAGGATGTGAGAGGCCATTATGATGCAAGTCATCTCAGAACGCTCAGGCATAAAACGTGCAGTTTGTGTTGCCGGCGGATGTTGGCGGACGTTGGCGGACGGGACGGTGGAATGATGAGAAGATAACGATATTATAGTCTGCACTCATGACCATTTTGATATTGACGGAATTCTATTAGTCTCCTCTTCACACACTGTTTTTGTCTTGAAACTACATTTACACACACACACACACACACACACACACACACACACACACACACACACACACACTGACAGCACACCTGGTCTAACCCTGAAGCAGTTTAACCAGAGCCTTACAACAGACCTTCAAAGTTCTGAGACCCAGACAGAAGTTCCTCACTTCCCCAAAAATGTCTCTTTGCAGATCAGATGTATATTTCTGGCCTTTGGTGTGGAGTTTGTTCAAGACCCGGCACGTGCCCACGCACACACACACGGCTGGAGCGGTCCCAGATAAGCCCGTGTGGGACTTTATCCAATGACGAACTTTGATGTTCAGATCTGCAGCCTGCCCCTTCTCTCTGTCCTCCTCAGCACCCAGCACAGGCTGGCAGGTGAGCTGGCAGGAGGCAGGGTAGCAGTAGGCTGGCAGGCGTTGCCGGGGGCACCGTCTCCTGCAGAGCCAACTCTGACCAGCTGGTCCGGACCAACACCGCGGATGGGGCATGTAGAGCCATATCAGTGGGGAGATAAATGTTAGCTGCGGTCCAGACACCCCGTGTGCCTCCAGCATGACGGCTCCAGCACCAACCCTGCACCCTGGGTACCAGGTGAGAGGTCTCTGTCTGGTGGGACTCGACAGGTGAACATCTCGGGTGAATCGGTGTGCACAGCTGCGCGGTGGACACTTGTTTTCTCTCATCAACATCGAGTCCACTTCCTGTTCCCATCCTATCCTGTTACAAAGGTCGTCATTTTGATCCCCGTGTCCTCAGAGGGCCGCAGAGGCGCCCGCTGAAGGCAGGAGCACCCAGCAAGCTGTCAAATGAAATGATCTGAAGGAGGACCAGAAAGGCCGCAGCTCCAACAACCAACCGGTCCGACTTGTAACCAGTCAGTCGGACCCTGACTGACCTGTTATCATTTAAATCCACCCTCACCGACCCCACCCCTATCATGTATCCCTCCCAACCGTTCGAATGTCTGTTAAATACTGTTTGAATGACAGTTAAAAGGCACGCACACACACACACACACACACACACACACACACACACACACACACACACACACACACACACACACACACACACAGAAAGAGCAGGCTGCTCATTGTGCGTTTTAAAGCGCTAACTAGGCCACTTAGCACCCCGTGACGCTGATCTGATCCCTGAGGCGCCAAACTTGGCAGCGAGCCCTTCTCCTTTTCGCTCCTTCCTTTCCCCTCGCCATGGGAACCAGGCCATCCTTAATGACACAGGAGTGCTCCGCCGGATCCCACAATGCAAAGGGGGCTGACATCTGTCTTGCTAAGTGGTGCACTCTCTTGTGCACCTTGTTTGTTCAATCAACAACCTTCGCTCCTCCTCCTCCTGCTCCTCCCCCTCTACCCCCCCCCCCCTCCTATACTATACCCATTCTCTTATTCAATTCCCTGTTGGAAAAAAAAATGACCGGGAATTGGGAAAAGTCCGATACAAGGTTAAAGAGTGAGATCATGATGCCCTCTCTGATTTCCCCAGCATTTATGCACCATGTGTAGATGATTATGGACAGTGAGAGTCGGAGACGGACGACAGAAACACTTGATTACAATCACTCTCAGTCTCTTCCCACAAGCAGTCCTCACTGGGAGGAATGCAGCTCTATAAAGTGGTCTCTATGAGCCTCCTAACCTCTTCACCTTTTGCATACTAAGGAAAAAAAAACAAGGGCCTATTTTAAAGTGGCCTCTAATTCCTCATAGTTAAGACTTGGGCAAATATTTGTCCCATCAATCTCGGAAAATATAGCCATCAGCCCGGGATGTTAATCACATGCTAATGGAATCGGAGGGAATCCGTGCACCCCGTAGTGCAATGAACGCTTTCACTTTCTCGGAGAGCCCGCGTGAATGCAAATGGCCATCTAAACAGTCATATTGACAGCATGCCAAGGCAACTTAAAGAGCCCTCTTCTTTTCACTCCTCTGGGAATGTATGTAGGGATGTGTTGGATGAGTTCACTTTAGCAGGCCCAGGTGCCTGGATGTAAATGAGTAATGGGTTTTATGGGCCTTAATTGAAAAAAAAGGACGCACACACACACACACACACACAAACACACGCACACGCTCACTCGAGTGCATCTGCGGTGAAGGATGTTCAAATTCCCACAATTGCACTGAAAAGAGTTTGGGCATGAGAATAGCTGCCTCCTATACATAATTCAGGGGTCCATGCTGAAACAATTATGTTTGCTTACTGCTGAGCGTCCCGCTCAATGGCTCATTTGCTCTGTAGCTTGGCACTTTCAGACGAGAGTGCTACGTGCTAAACGTGGCCCGAACACGGCTTTTTAATAAAACATAGAGGCTGACACTGCTTGAATATGTGGAGTGGGTGCAACAAAGCAACAAATCTGAGCTCTTCGGCTTATTGCTCCAGCTTTGCATCGCGGCTAAATTGCACTCAAACGGCGTCGCTACAGAATGAACAACACGAGGCGGATGAAATGCAGGCAAATAGGCAGTTTAATGAGACGATTGCATATCTCAGTGTTTCAGTTTTCCTCATCGGCACATGTCCAGTGCAGACGTCTCGTCTTAGAATCGCACGGCCCAAATAAAGGTCCTTTTGTCTTCAGTCAGGGTGAAATAATCACCCCCATATTTACCTCTGAATTCCAAATTCAGATACAAGAGAAATCACCACACCAACCCTGACGTGTGCTAATAACAGGAAGCACCTCACTTTAAAGTCTTATTCAACCCCAACCAGCCCGGAACCCGTCACAGGCGTCCCGAAGCTGCGTTCTGAGCCGCCTTTTCCTCGCGGCCTGTTTCGCATTTGCATTCCTCCACAACCAGCACCCGCTTCTCCTGGACACGTGCGCCGCAGAGCAGGGGCAGCACCACGGCGCGGGCCTTGGACGGGGCGCAGCGGGAGCACGGCCCCCGGTGGTGGAGGAGCCCCATCCCGGTGCCAAGCGGTGCCTCCGAGGGAACAAAGAGGGAGCTGCACTGACCGAAGCACAGTTTGTTGTGCACCGTCACGGTGCTGCATCCCGCCGCCGTCACACGCTGCGAGAATGACAGGGAGGAGGCTCGATTAGAGTCACAGCCACGTTCGCGGTCTTATTTTACCTCGCAGGGTGTAAAAATCAACACTTTCTGTTTATGTCATTTATCACCATCACACCTCCAGAGAATCAGCCAAGCTTCCTGAGAGAAGAAACTGGCTCATTGTCCAGTCTCACTATGTTGTTTGTGTCATTGTGTTTAGCAAATAGAAATAGAAAATTCTGGAAAATCAAGTGATTTGAGCAGTGTGGTACCTGGGTGAAAGGAACTCCAGAGCAGCTCTGTTTCCCGTCCTTCAGGCTGGCCGGCAGCGACACGGGCATCAGGTCCCCTTTGCTCACAGCTTTTTGCCACATCTGTAAACCTTGTTTTTTCTTCACCTCCATCTCACTTTTGGGCTGCAGGTGGTGCAGTGGACTCACCAGGGCCTTGGAGGCCGGAGCTGGACCTGGACGCCCCTGCGACAAGAAAGCAGGAAAGGGCATTCTGGGGCTGAGAGAAGGGCCTCGTCGGGCGCCCGGTCCCCTTCTGAGGAAGCCCGAGTGGGCCAGAGAACGAGGGTCCAGTGGAAAAACCCGAACTACTCCCTGGACGGGTTCATTGGGGCCACTACCAGATGACTCCAGTTCCGCCTTTGGTCCTTTCAGAAAGTCAAACGCGCTGTGAGGTAGCGTGAATGCTAGCGCCGTCATGCTCGACATGAACACAAACGTGAGAGGAAAAAGCTTCATTTTACCCAAATATAAAGACGTCCTGACACAAATAAACAACCAAAAAAAAAGCTTCCGCGCAGTGTTTCAACAGGAAAATTGTCGTCTGTGGTCCAAGGTTCCAAATGGGGACCTTGCTGTCAGCGCAGCCTCAGACCGATGGAGGGAGTCTTTTATACAGGCGGCAGCCGCTTCTCACCTGTGCTTGAACACAAAGAAGGTGTCACAATTCCCACAGCAGACCAGACATCACACTAAGCTTAAACTCAATCCAGAGTCCACCCTCTGGCCACCAAGCATTTCAGCTCTCACTGTCACCTGAACTAAAACAACCTGATTCCAGAAAGAGTAACGCCGTCTATATGGTGCACAGTAAAAACCTCCTTATTCAGCAGACGCTTTATTATAGCAGGCTGTTAAGCAATAATGAGTTTATGTCTTCTGTGTAAACAGGCCATCTCCTGTCCATTTCTTCTCACAAACCTTCTCTCGGCCTCTTCCTCCACAGCCCATCATTACACCATTAGCCTTCAGGGTGCTCCGTCACCCGTGACCTGATCACACGCCGCCCGCTGAAGGCCGACTGGCTGCCACTGTGATAACAGAGAGTCTGTTTGACTTTCTCATAGAGAAAGTGGGTGCTGAAAGCCACTTTCCCTCATGGGCTCACCTGCTTCCTACTCCCCCATTTAACAGACCAGTCAGATCTGGGAAATGCAAAACCTAAATTTCTCTAGTCCATTTTTTCCACACATCAGCTCAGACCTGAAATATTTGTTCACAGCTTTTTTTTTTCTTTATTTCTTTATTATTTTCCATATTATCATCTACATCTACATGCACATCTTATTCTCTTTTAAAGGAATTTGAATATTGTGTGGTATTGCAGACAACAGGACTAACGTGCATTATTTATTTTCTCCATGTTCTCCACAAGAGGGCAGAGTTTGTCAAGTATTACAGTGTCCGTTTCATAGGTTAAATATACTGTATGTGAGATTATCTCTCTGTTTACATAAAAATAAACACACAATTAAGAAAAATAAAATCTGATTCTAAAAAGAAAATATCCATGAATGCTGTATAAAGTGTGCAAAACTAATCACCCTAAAATTGCATTAGATTATGTTAATCTCTCAGGGCAAAGTACATGGAAATAAGGGGGGAAATACACAAGTGTGTTTACAGTGCTTTAGCTGGGGATTAAAAAAAACAACAACCAAAAACTCAACAATTCTGAATTTACTGGTTTTGCAGACTGCAGAAATATGCTGTTTTCATGACGAATGACTTCAGGGATGGAATATCTGCGTGGAGAGACTGTGCTAATACTAAAGACTTCATTAGAGTTATTGGAATCCTTATGACGGGGTTGGGAATATCGGAATCCTGGTCAGAATAACTTTACAGTTTTTCATTTCCAGTCCTTCCGGGGAGAGAAGTGATTAGTTCTGTTGAGCGCCATGGGTGCGGCGGCGCTCCGGCTCGTCGTACACGAGGCCATAACAAACCTATGTGCAAACCCTCGTTCAATATTTGCTGTGCGTGAAGAGCGACCAGCTGCTGGCTCACTGGCACTTCCCACCTACAGCGATGGCCTGAAGCTAGCATGCTAAATATGGAAATGAAGGAATGGTGCCAGGTGTTCTAAGACAATATGGCAAAGGAAGAAAGAAGGTGAGAGACTCAAGTAGATTTGTCAATTTTAAGACCTAAACAAAGAGATATAGTTGGTATTTTTTATTAAGACTTAATGTATATAAAATAGAACAACTCTTTTTGAAGGGGTTGATGGTATTTCACGATGGTAACAAAAATCTGTCCCGTTCCTGAAGTGCGTGGGACAGCAACGGCTGACAGGGAGGCAGTTTTCTCCCCGCATCATTACATATTACTGCACACTGTAAATGCATCTGCACACATAATTTACTATAAGTCATTGACTCCATCTCTGATTCAGCCTTGTCAATGCAATAAAGGAGATGATCCTAAATCTGTACAGTTGAGAGTGAACTAAAGGGGAAGTGTCGCCTGGAAAACCTGGAAAACCTGGAAAACTGTGTCATCCTAGGCAGAGCCCTCTAGGCCTTAGTTCCAATCTGCTTGTAGAGAACCATCGACACCACCATGGCAGCGATCTGCGAAGAAAGCCAGCAACACTTTAGAGACCTGGAGCTCCTTTAGAGACCTGGAGCTCCTGATCCGGAGCTCCTGACCCCGAGCTCCTGACCTGGAGCTCCTTAGAGACCCCGAGCTCCTGATCCGGAGCTCCTGACCCCGAGCTCCTGACCCCGAGCTCCTGACCTGGAGCTCCTTTAGAGACCCCGAGCTCCTGATCCGGAGCTCCTGACTCGGAGCTCCTGACTCGGAGCTCCTGATCCAGAGCTCCTGACCCGGAGCTCCTGATCCAGAGCTCCTGACCCGGAGCTCCTGACCTGGAGCTCCTGATCCAGAGCTCCTGACCCGGAGCTCCTGATCCAGAGCTCCTGACCCAGAGCTCCTTTAGAGACCTGGAGCTCCTGACCCGGAGCTCCGGATCTGGAGCTCCTGATCCAGAGCAGGATCCTGCAAACATGCTCCAAGGAGATCAAGACTACTCTCCTCAACGTTCTGAATATTACTCAAGTGTGATGTTTTTGCAGTGCATCCATCATAAGGTCGATGTACCTCGATGGCGGTGATTCCTATCGCCACGCCGGCAATGATGAGGGAATTCTCCTCTATGGCGGCCACCAGCTTATCGAGGCAGCCGTCAACCATCTCCATAAAAGGAAACCAAACACAACATTTTATTTCTGACAGAGATCAAAATGAAAACTGCAGACGAAGTTGTTGTGGTACCGAAGACATCGCCTGGTTAGCATTGCATGGAAATGTAGTCGAGCTTATATTGCAGCAAAACTGCGGGTAGATGTCTCTCCCCCCTTGAAAGGGGGAGTCCTTGAAGTCGGTGTAGTTCTTGACTCCACAGCACCCAAACTAGGACAAAGAGAGAATATTCAAAATCACTCCGCCACCGAGACGTTTTCTTTGAGATGGTAAACATCTGAACAGACTCGTCACTAATGATTAAACTCGTTACCTGCTCCATGGTGGTGTTCCACAGGATGGTCAGACTGTCCTGCGTTCCGTAGCTCTTCTTGATGCTGTCCCGAACTGCGTTCTCCACCTCTGCAAAAAGTTCGGCTGCCTGAGAAGAAGAAGGACAGAATTGGGTCCACTTTTGGTCCGCTTGGGCGTCGACATTTGATGGTTCCGTTGGTACTCACCACACCCGTAAACACAAACAGCACTATGGCTCCGGCCACCTCGGCAATGAAGATAATCAAGATGATGATGAAGAACTGTGGGGGGGGGGATACAAGGACTGATGGTAAAACTGGCTCTTCAAAGTCAAGCTGCTAATTCAGATCATTGTATTCATCATCATCATCATCATCATCATCATCATCATCATCATCATCAGCGTCGTCAGTCTTCTCCCAAAGGTTACGACAAACCAGCAGGAGAAAGGCAAGTGGTGGGGCTGGTTCCCCCTCCTGCTGGGGCTGAGGAGCCTCACCGTTAGCAGCATACAGCGGCTCTCTTTGATGGCGCCGCAGCAGCCCAGGAAACCGATGACCAGCAGCACGGCGCCCAGAGCGATGAGCAGGTAGCTGATGTTGACCAACTGGGAGAGCCCAACAGGGACCCCCTCCACGTCGTCAAGTATCCCCAGAAAGGAGCCGCTGTCCACCTTCACCCACACCCCCACGGCCAGGATGGCCGCGCCAGCCAACTTCAGAGAGGGGGGGGGGGGGGGGGTGGAGAAGGAGGGAAGAGAGGAGGAGAGAAGGAAAGGAACAAAGAGAGAGAGAGGATGGTTTTCATAGATTAGGACTCAATGATGAGGAAGTTTCTTTATCACTTCCTGTCTCGGGTCCTTCACAGCCATCGTTAAAAAGGTTGTAGGTATTTTCCACTGTTCAACAAATCTAAGATGAGCTGGAGGCTCCGAGTCCGACGTTTGAGTGACACTTACGAAGATGCCACCGTTGAAGATGAACATCATCACTTTGAGGAACCCGGAGCAACACATGGTGGCAGCTGGCTGTGGAGGACAAACACAACAGGAGAGCGCGTCAGTGCCAGGAAACCCCCTCACTTCCTTCACTAATCATGCACAGGTTGAACTCGCTGACTACGGAATATCATCGCCACGGCGACAGCTGATGGGCGGGCGCCTCGTCTCTGTGGGTCAAATACCATTTGTCCTGGTTACACATTAACCGCAGTGGCTGGTGGGTCAGGAGACGGGTTGATTTGATGTAAAGTTTCGAGTGAGTTTCCTTCACTTGTTTGTCCAGTTTTGGATCACATGACCCATTTTGGGTTGAAGGAAGGAAGTTGCTGAAGGCTGCTTATTAACTGTGTCTCCAATTAACGGTAATCAAAGGTTTATTATTAACAGTAAAGCCATAAAACACACCTCAGTATTACATTCTTTTTCCAATAACGTCACAGATATGAGGTGAAACGAACAGTTGTCGGTGTCCTGAATCTTTATTACAGGTCATTAGGGTCCAACAGAACCTCCCAGAGTTATTCGCTGACATTAAAGGAACAAAAGATGATAAATTAGCTTTAAATGTCACTCTGAGGCCAGTTTCATCAGTGGCCATGGAATCGAACTCTTTTACTTTTTTAGTGTTTCTCAGACAGATGAAATGAGTTTTCCTGCTCAGATGTTAGAAAAGCTCACAAGATTTTACAGATCTCATTTCCAGCCTGTCGCCTCGCAGACGGAGGTGAAGGTTTTCTCCAGGTCACTTTTCCTGCTAAAATCAGTGACATTAAATGTTGAGGTCCTACCTGTTCTGTATAGAAGAAGAATGTTCCCTCAGGTCCTTCAAACCAGGAGTGTCTGATCACCTAGCTTTTCACGTGCCCTTTTATTATCACAGACAGTCCGTGGCCTCAGCGTCACTGACTCTGCAATGTTGGTAAGAAACACTTCCTGGTGGCCAAAGTCCCTTTTCAGAGGCCAGGATATTTTATTGTCTGTGTCTTTACAACCCAGACATTTGAATAAGCCTGAGCATCCTGGTATATTCCCTGTATTTTTTTTCTTAAACAAAAAAAAGCAAAAGACATTTATTCCCAGACATTGTTAATGATTAAAAGGAGGTTTTGTTGTTTGTTTTTTAACCCTTTTTGTCAAAGGCCTTGGGGTTCTAACCAGGGATTCAGTTCTAAATGTCAAACTTCCCCAAGCTTATCTATGATCACTGTCCGGGAAGGTGTGTTCGTGTCTACTATCAAAAAAAATTCAAACTTGTTAGTCAGTCAATGTTGACCTCAAATATGGTCCAATGGGCAGCCTCGGATAACTTCCTGCCTGTTATAGCATTATTGTTGCAGTAAAAGGAAACAGTATTTCTTTCAGAGATGACCATGTTGTGCACAGCCCTGTGGGGAGCTACCCAAACCAACCTTTTTATTTACTGAATATAGCTAAAATGCACAGCATTAGCACCGATAGAAAATAGCAGACAAAAGTATGGCGACATGCCTTTCAATCATAAATTTGAGAGGGAGACAAGAAACATAGAAAAATAATATTGAACAGCATTTGTGAACGTACAAAAAAAAGAAATATACACCAGCTTAAATGAAACAAGAATAGCCCCCGGGTTCCAGCACCACGTCCAATGACTGCACTTTCCAGGTAGGACCACGAGAGGGCAGCACGACTCAAGTGAACCAGTGCTCCCCGTCCAGTTACTAATCTGGTCCGTGGAATCTTCCTTACAGTGGCAACAGGTTGATGGTCACGCACATGAAAGTAAAGCAGAGGTTTTGGGCAGAAGGCACAGATGTTCTCGCTCAGCTCTTTGGCATCTCAGTGTAAAAGTCTTTCAAATTATGATGGAAAATTGGGAGACGATCCCGTGAAATAAATGGAAGCCAAGCATCCGTGATAGTATTGCAGGAACATATGGTTTTTATCACAATGTAATCTGTGTGTGTGTGTGTGTGTGTGTGTGAGGGGTGGGTGGGGGGGCACGTGCATGGGTGTGTCTTGCCAGCTAGCATGCACAGCTACGCTGGCTGGGGCTGGGTGTCTCGTTCAGGTTGGGTCCCTTGTTGCCGGATGATGGAGTTTCGTCTCCGTTGGGACCCTCCTTCATCTTCTCGCAGATGGCGTCCACCAGGCTGTCAAAAACCTCTTTCACGTTGATGTTGTCTTTGGCACTGGCTTCGAAGAACCGGAAGCCTGGAGGGGCCAAAGAGAAAATAAGGAGCGTCATTTATTGAAGTTTGATGTGTGTGTGCGTGTGTGTGTGTGTGTGTACACGCTACATACTCAGTACCATCACACACTTATACTAGCAAAGTGAGGACAATTTGATGATGTCACAACTTGAAAAGGGTGTGTGTTGGTAATTACTTGTTAAGGTTGCGGTCGGGATAAGGGGGAGGGGAACTAGAAGCGTCATTGAGAGTCCTCACAATGACGGATGTGCAAACACACGTGCTGCTGTGTAGTGGGCGTATGTGTGAGCGTGCTGACCGAGCTCTGTCGCTAATCGCTGCGCGTCTTCAGTAGGGACCTGCCTTTCTTCTTCCAGGTCCGCCTTATTGCCGACCAGCACGACTTGAGCGTCGCCCCACGAGTAGGTCTTGATCTGAGTTGCCCTGAGAATCACCAAAGCAACCATTTTACATCGACGCTGTACATTTCCCTGTTGCGATTCCACACTTGGCTGCCCACCGGCCGCTGCACGTCCACGCTGCCCACACCAACCTCGGGTGATCTAATATTTTGTATAGTGGGATTGTGATTTATTACACTGTGAGAGGTTGTGACATTCACCCCTGGAGCTGGGATTGTATGGTGCTCACGATGGTGTTAGAGTTCAGCTCCCCTCTTTGATTAAAGCAATAAAAACCAGCGTTTCCCACCTGGAAACCATAGAATTGTAAAATAGCAAATCAGTCTAACGGGCTCGAACGTGGGGTCAGTTCATCTGGAAATGGATTCTTTGGAGGGTCAGGAGGAAGGAGTAGGTGGAAAAGAGGGAGAAGATGAAGAGGAAGGAGGGGGAAAAGGAGGAGATGAAATGAAAAGGAAGGGAGGAGGAGGAGCAGATGGAAAGGGAAGAAGAAGAAGCAGGAGATGGAGTTGATGGAGAAGACAAGGAGGATGAAGAGGGGTGCTTTGCTGTTCAGGTGTTTACAGCAGGCTCCACCGGTGCGGGTGTCATAAACTAATAAAGGGTCACAGCATCGGCAGAAAGCAGATTGACGGAGGTCAGGCTGAGTTTACCCACCAGTCCTGCACAGCGCAGAAGGACTCCTGGCTGGTGATGTCGTACATTAGCAGGAATCCCATGGCTCCCCTGTAATAAGCCGTAGTGATGGTCCGGTAACGCTCCTGACCGGCCGTGTCCTGTGGAGACGCCACACACTGGTGCTCTTAATTCTGCCTCCGTTAGAGAGTCACGTACCTGATAAGTGTGGAAATTTCTCCAGAGAACAGCACAATCACAGTTATTACTCTGCGGGCGGAGGGCGGCTAAATGACATCAGCATTCTTCTTATTAACAATAAAACACACAGGATTCTCTTTGAACAGTAAAGCAGGATGATCCCTGGGAGAAGAACCATTAGCCTGCGTGTTTGGTGAGCGGAAGACGGATCATTAAGTTCTGCAACAGGAACGAATCCCTCGTGTCAAGTGTTGATTGTCACCACGCCCTGCGAGTACGCCAGGATGTGCTTTGTGGCTACGCCTGGGGGGGGATGTTTCTGTGTGTGGGAAAATGCTGAAAGAACCGCAGGGTGTGGATCCAACCAAACTGCAGGAATAAGGCGATATCACAGCACAAGGGGAGGGGGGGAGGGGGAGGGGGTGTTCTCCAAGGCACACACCATGACGCAAACAACCGGGAACCTTTTTCACAATGACTCTCAGTGGTCCCGGCGCTCCCGCGCAGCTCCGACGCGTCGCGGCGACGATCCGAGCGGAGCGGCGGAGACGCGACGCGCTGAATATTTATGATTACACGATGATGTACGACTCTCATCTCACAGCGGCGCCGTTGGTAGCGTCGAGGAACGGCTCAGTCCTGGGTGTCAGGCTGCGCAGCGAGCACACTCAGCTGCAGCTGCATGCATCTTTCATGAAGCCCGCTGTCGAGGGACGATGTCGGGCATCAGCTGTCGTTAGCTGCACAATGAAAGAATTTAGCTTGCGCCACACCTGTGACAGGCTGCGGCTTGTAGGAGGCTAATGGCTGAGCAGGAAAACACTGTCTTGTGCAACAGCAATCTGGGCTTTTTTTTTTAAAAAAAAAAAAGAATTTCTTCCCCTGAAAGGTGCATTGAAGACTGAAGTCAAGCTCACCTCATTTCTGTCCAATATTTACAATGCGTGTTTGTTTCTTTTGCCCTGGAAATGCTTGATAATATAGCTAAAGATGACAGGACTTCCATTTGATTTACCTCCGTCTATCTTGGCTGCTGCTGTTTTCTCGCGTCACTTTTTGGTGTTTTCCAAAGAAGCACTCAGAAATGTGTCACCAGCGCTTCCTTGGACAATTATTGACGTCCCCTGAAATTTGTACGAAAGCCATTCATATATTATTCAGCAATTTTGCTAACAAACAGCAGCGGTCACGCAACCTCCTGCTGAAAATACAGATGACCGTTAGATCACTGTCATTTAAAAGATTTGCCTGCGACACGAAGGCCTAATTCAGCTCCGAGATGACTAAACTATGAAAGAGAAAACAGAGCCCACACACACACAACCTCCTGGAAACACGCTACATGTTGAGGTGGCTGTAGTTTACATGCAGGCCACTCGTTGGTGTTTCTGTGTGATGATCTTGTGACGCTGCAGACTCCTGAACCTAACGCTGACCCTCCAACAGAGCAAACCTTTACTACTCCCACCATCGCCTGGTTCAGCAGAGACACATTTTCAATTCATTTGATTTGTTGGCGCTCGACTTGAGCAGAATTGCGACCGCAACACCAAAACCCCACACTGCCACCTAGTGGCCTGGCATGGAAGCTACAGTGCTTCTGATGTGGTCCCCTGAACATGGCAGTTGTTTTCTAAAGGTTTCCCTGTAAACCAACCCTGCTTATTCAACTCTGAACTGTGTCACCTGTAACCTGATTATGTATAAAATCCCGAAAACTGCCAATTCTATTATGTTCTCTTTCCTGTGGAACGCACCGAGCTGGACCAGCCCAGCAGCGGGTCAATGGGGCAAAGGGGTGAGTGTGTGTGTGTGTCACTGTAATCTAAGAGTTCTGGATCCATCCATAATCAACAGTATTTTCTGGGAATATTTGAATTATAATTTGGGACAATTAGACTTTCTAGTCCACTCTGCGATTTCCAACTAAACATGTCACTTGTTGAGAAAGGAAGTAAGAAAATGAGTCCAGCAGGTGGTTCTCCTGGAAGCGACGCCTGTAATAAACCATATAATGCAGCAGTTTGCAATACTGGTAATGAGATGGAAACCCGTGTTAGCCAGGTGTCTGGATGGATCAGGAGACTTCCCACTGTACACGTCTTCCTGTTTGTGCTTGGCGAGCTGCGTAAAGAGGCGGCTCCATTTTTGACGCATGGCGCCGCGACAACACAGCAGCGCGAGGAGCTGCAGACGGCTTTAACGCTAAACTTTTGTGAGCCACTTTAATTAAAGTTAAATCTGAGCACGCTGTAACGCAGTCTGGAAGCCGTCATCAAGCAAAAGCGCCGGCGCTTTCGACTCGCGCGCTGAGCAAACATCACTTTGTACTCTCCTTATCTGCCAGGCCGCAGAAATCAGACAATGCAAACAGTCGAAAGTGGCAAAGTGGCAAAATCGTGGCGCCGTGTGTGTTTTCATCGGGCCGCCTGTAAGATTTCAGCGTTGGATAAAGATTGGTCGAGCTCGGCCAAAATCAATGCGCAGCCCACTTAAAATAACAAGCGTCTTTTCTGATCCAGCGATTGATTTGGTTCAATTGAATGCTGCTTTACACTAAATCAAATTCAAAGAACAAAATATCCCTCTATTTACAATTTGACTTTTATTTATTTTCCTCATACTGGAGCTTTGGGTTGGGGGTTCTGTCAATATTTGATCAAACGCTTCTTTTGGGCCTTTATCTTCTAGTTTGACCCTCATCAACACAAATTTGGCCGTTTCCTCACCCAGATCTGGAGTTTGACCCTCGTGTTGTTCCTGTAGATGGTCTTGACCTTGAAGTCGATGCCCACCGTGCTGACAAAGGCCGACGTGAAGGAGTCGTCCGCGTAGCGGAACAGGAAGGAGGTCTTTCCCACGCTGCTGTTGCCGATGATGAGCAGCTTGAACATGTCGTCAACGTTTTGGTCGGACGCCTCTCCCGGGTCCTGACCCGCCGCCGGATCTCTGGCCGTCGCCATCTGCCGATCCGGGCAAAGCTTCAGTCACAAGTAGCACAAACCACGACGTACGACGGTGACGAGCAGAGCCCGACGCCCAATATCGCCACGTCGTCGCTGTTACCCTCACATGAATGTATTAGTCAGTCATTTATTGGTTTTCTTTTCTACACGAGTCAATAATAAATGGTAGGGTTGGAGGGGTTGGAGGGGAGTACTGCGGAGGTACCCTTGAGCAAGGCACTGAGCCCCAAATGCTGACTTCAGGCCCTGGGAAGAGCTGGCGACTCATTCAGGGCCGCCCGGGACTGGCTCCGACACCCTCCCCTTCAACAGGATCAATAGTACCAATTCCCACAGACAATCACTGAGTTTGCATGACGGATGCAACTGGACTCTGGCTCATTCAAGACGGTGGCGGTCGGATCCCCGGCGCGGCGGCGCAGCTGGACAGTCCCCGCGTGTTTGGACGACAGGATGAGGAATCTCAGCTATTTCAGAATTCAGCTAGCCTGGCGCTCACATGTCTGAAATTTAGAGCAGAGCGCCTGTTGACGTTGGTAAATGGGAGTGTTGTTTCAAACATGGCCCCTGCCTGCACTGAGGTCACGCCCCTGCATGTTGAAATAAGGCCAGGTTGGCCCCCCCCTCACAATCTATCAGTCAGCCAATGCTCTTACTGACCATTTGTCACATGGACTCCTGTTATGGGATCAGAGGATGCTGAGCAGCAGGCACGGAGCCATAGATTCTCCCGCTCCTCCCTGTACATTTCATCCATCACACATCTGACCATTCATCGACCCGCTGACGCTCCCATTTATACACGCACGCATGCACGCTCGTTTATCTTCTTCCACTCTTTCATGTTCATCCATCTCCGCATCCCTCCTGTCATCATCCATCCAGATCTCAGCACTCTTTCCTTCCTCTGGAACCTGAAACCATCCATCCATCCATCCATCCATCCACACGTCCACCACCCCGGCCTCCAGAAACAGGGGAGGGGGGCAGGACTCCGTTCCTGAGTGTTGATATGTCTCTGGAGGCCAGCAAAGCATTAGTGCCTTCAGGAAGATAGAGCTGACCAGGGTGCTGCTGCGGTTCACCCAGCAAAATACCGCGCATGCGCAGACGCCGAATAGTATAGCTGATGAGCTGGTGCGTGGATGTTTTTAAAACTAAAACCAGTCATTGGAACAGAATAAAACAACTCGTGTTGTGGTAAAACATGACAAAGCGGATGCAAATATTGCGGGCTTATGTGAGGAAAAAGTGGACCATGACACTTGTTGATAATGTTTCTATAAAAGCAATCTGATTTACTTTAGAATGACAAATTATTAAACGGGGACGCGCTGACGCGGTGCGCTCCTCCCAGAAGGAAGCTCAACGACAGGGTGATGAGTTTCAACCAAACTTGACAGAACCCAGAGCGGGTGTTCCTTACCCTGGATGTTGCACCCCGTCCTAGGAACCGTGCTCCACCTCGGACTGAGACCTGATGGGCGTGCGCTGCGGCCGTGCGCTTCCTCCCGGAACGTGCCTGTCGCTGAAACCCAAAACAGCATCAACGAATGCATGGCACTTCCGGCTGGACATTTCAAAATAAAAGAACAAATTAGACTACGGACTACCAGCGGATGCGACTCAATTCTGCTGTAAAGTTCAAGTGTGAGGGTCAGAGTTCAGCACACGCAGCACAAAAGCGCAGATCCAGATCCATCCTGCCTTGTTCAGGCTGGTGGCGGTACTGTTATGGGATGGGGGATATTTTATTGATTGGGGATGTCCATCAGAATAATGCATCATGTCGCAAAGATCCAGTCATCTCATACTGCTGCCTCGAATATGAAGAGTTCTGGACTTGAATGGCCGTCACCTTCCCCAGGTCTCAGTCTAATAGAGAACATTGAGGGTGGATATCAGACCTGCATCACAGGTGTGCAGCCAACAAATCTGCCGTAGGTGCGTGATGCTGTCAGGTCTGGAGCAAAATGGCCAAGGAATGTTTACAGCAACTTATTGAATCTATGACACCATAGGTTCTAGTGTCAAAAGCAGGTCCAACCTGGTACTGGCAACCTGCACCTCATGTGTTGCCCAGTCAATGTATTTGGTCAAATTGCTCTTTTGTGGTACCTGGCTACAGGTGTTGGAATACACAATAACCTAGTGTTCGGATTACAGGGACTAGTTTGTGATGAATTATGTTCAAATCAGAATTGAACATTGTCATCTGCTGTATGAACTGTGGGTTAGCGTGAGTAGAAAAGCCACAAGTTTGCATCCATCACTACTCTGCAGTGCTTTGTGAAAAATGTTGTAAATGAAACAATATCCCTCAGCCCTGAAACCCTGAAACTATAACCACACACATGGAGGCCAGTGAAGAGCGCTGAAGATGAGCAGGCTGCGTGTCTTTCACCATCTCCCGTTGAAGTTCTCGGGCTCTTATTTTGAAATTGGATCCACGTTACTTCCGGTTTTGCTTTCCATTTTCCAGTCACTTGTTTCGTCACCTCGCAGTGCGTGTTGTGTTTCGCTTAACGCGTTCAGACTCGTGATCCCTCAGTTTTTCAGGGAATTTTCCGTATCCACCGTGAATAAAATGGCGCTTTGTAAGCAGCTGAAACAATCTATTTGATCAATTTGACGTTTTAAAGTTGAAAGTTGACCTAAACTGCAGGAGCAATTTTAATCTTGCAGCACAGTCTTGTTCTGGCCTGAGTGTTGGGGCTTGCAGGTCACATCTTGTCCTCACAAACTTGCAACACTGTTAGCTTTTGTTACAAAAGTGTGTTTTGTGACTGTGAGCAAATCAGGCCCGACGCACCAAAAGTGCACAGTAATAACGCTGTTTTTATTGGTAACCTGGACAAAGTAATCCCAAACATTACGTAGTTATAAAACCATATGGAATCATACACAAAGGAGAAACACTCGAGGGGAGAGAGCTGTAGACGTGAAGAACATCAACAGCTGTGTGTGATTCCAGAACCAACTGGTACCTGGAGACTAAGGCTGCTCAGTCACATGACACGGACCCACAGCCAGAACCATTTCAATCAAAACAAAGTGGCGCCACTCTCAACGCGGTGGCGCTGATCCGTTACCATGACAGCAACATGGCTGTAACGTAAAATGGGTAAAGCTGACGTGGATCTTGGAGGCGTCCTCCGTCACACACAGGTTTGTTCCGGATCGTTGCACAGCCACAATCTGGCGAACTGTCTGACGTAGGGCCGCACCAGCTCCGTCACCTCGGTGACGATGACGTTCTCGTTGCTGTCGTGCACTCCCGTGCACGTCCAGTTGAGGGAGCCGGTGATGAGCTTCCTGCCGTCCACCACTGCAAACTTGTGATGCATGCTGATGGGCGTCCTGTTGAAACGCACGCAGATCCCTGTCGGAGAGAGGGCAGGTGAGGGGGGGTGGGAGGGCAGGTGAGGGGGGGTGGGAGGGCGAGGCATCGTGCACGGGCTGCGTTTGCCTCAACTGTCATGACAATTCCTGGAAACTTCCCATGTTTTAGCAATGACATACCAACAGAAACATTCAATAGTAGCTGAAATGATCTGACCAAAGGAGCTGTCACATAACATTCAATGGTGGGTTTTAACCACACAGACTTTTTATTTCCATTATAGAAACATCTCAAACCCGTCAGCATTCCTCTCATTCTAATACACCACATTTCAGGCAAAGAAAGCTTCCATCTTAGTTGGGTGTGTGATCAATTAATAAAAGCCCAATTTGTTACACAGTTAAAATTGCAGCGAGTGGAGCCCCACGGTTTCCGAGCTCCTCTTTTCCCCACATCTCTTTGAAACAATAAAGACACCTCTGAACCTGAGATGTTGATTCAGGGCAAATCTCCACAACAGCGATGGAGCCCGCGGACAGGAGTGACAGCCAGAGAGCGCCGTGCTTCACCGCCAGTCACGTTTGGCCAACGCTTCTGCAGATGCTGACAAAACGCACACAGGAAGTGACTTCCCCTGAGGCCACAGCAGTCTCCACCACTGGCGCAGTCAAAACTACACCCACGGATCAGTGCCAAATGAAATGTGCTGTCTGCTTGCCAATCCCTTACTTAGTTAATTCTCAGTCTAACAGTATGCAGCTGCAGTAATTTATGAAATGCACCAGGCTGAGAGGCAAAGAGAGACGGCGCGCCTCTGACCCGCAACGTACGATCTTTCAGCGTGTTGGGAGAGCGATTACTCTGACTCATGGGAGGGCATGTAGTGGCAACCTCCATTCACTGAGACAACTGCTATTATGCCTCCATTCGCCACCGCAGAACTCCCCAAGACTTCCTGAAAGTAGCAGCCCGGGAACACCGAGGCTTTTGGGAGGAGAGAGCCTCAGTAATGCTTCCCGTATTTCCGACCAAAACTGTCTCTGATAATGCCCTCGCAAAGGTTGCTGTGACATTTATTTCCAGCAGCATTACCTCTGCTGAATGGGTCCCCCCCGTGTTTGTGGATGACGTCTGAAGGTGGTATCGGGTGTGATTCTCTTACCAGCCCCGAGGAGCACAGGTATCTGCGAGCCGCAGATGGAGACGTTTTTCTCCTCGACGAGCACTCGGATGGCGACGCCCCTGCTGCGCAAGGCGAGCACGGCCCTGCTCAAGTCCGTGTTTGTGAAGGCAAAAATACACACGTCCAGAGAGGAGGACGCGGACAAGATGTGTTGGAGAAGATGGTACATGGACGTCTTCTTGCCATGAGTCAGTGGGCAGAAACAGGAACTGGAGGAGCACAAAGAGAGAAAATAAAATTCTTTTGTCATAGCGAATGAATGAAGGCATTATTCCACTCAGGAATGATGATTAAAGGCATTACAGCAAATTTAAAATTTCAAAACATGTTCTAGATGGTTATTCTATATATTATCCTAACAAATCTGCAGTGAGCCATTAAAAGGCATTTGCAACGTGTCCCTTACAGCTGTAAAGATGGACTAAGGATGTGTTCCATGCAGACTGTCTCACAGGGAAAGAAGAGGACCTCGTTGACGGGCCGAGACCTTCGGCGACGGAGGATACAGAAGATCAGCTCCGTAGCGAGACAAAAGGCCCCAATGGCAAAGCCGGCCTTCCACATCACTGAAATTTACAAAATAATGTCACGGACCAGAGCAGTAACCTTTTAATAACTTGTCTATGTTCACTTCTGTGAGCACATCAGTTCATTCGCATGTCATTGTTTTTTGATGTTTTATAAAGAACTTTTAAATATGAAGAAAATGTCTAGAGAAAAGAAGCTGTTGTATCTTGCATGTCTGTCAGTTCCTATTCTTAACCAAAGAGAAATTATTTCAGTTGTTTTGGAATAGAAGTACAGTAAAGAGAGATGGTATTGTAAGTAAATGTAATTTTATTACCAATAGTATTTTGTCTTTCTGCAGTGTTCTTGAGCAATTTCGGGTTATTTCATAAACCTCGCTGGGTGAAAATATGTGTCAACGCCATCAGAAAACCCCACTCACATCAGGGCTGGCGTGTGGGCCCTGGCCCGACAGTCGTGCTTTTATTGGGCCTGTTTGGGTCACTGATCTTTGAAAGATCAAAGGGCGGCGTTAAGGATAACAACTCAAATGAGTCCTATCGATGTTTCAATGAAGAGCCTTGATTCGAGACTAGTTATTAACTGCAGGAAGATTTACTGTCTTGTCGTAGTTTAGCACCCCCGAAGAGCGCCAAGGTCGGCGTTAATACGGTGGGTGTTGCCGGCGTGAGGTTTGATGGTCAAATCATTGTTAATGCTTGTGGATGTGATGCTCACACACTGTCATATGCGACTCTTTATGTTCTGTAAGGACATTAATCTTGATGTGGCACCTCTGCACACATGCTTTAAAACACACCATTGTACATGGAGGTGAAGGACATTTCAATGTAAGGTTAAGGGGGTGCTCCATTTGGTAGTACTGAGGTGATTTACTGATGTACTTGACGACGAGATGAAGACATTTTCTAAGGATGATGTTACTAACGTGAAAAGTGATGATCGTAAACGGCTCCATTTCACAGCAAAGGAAAGCGTGCATGGTTAAAGTGAGCTCTGCCGTTGATGCAGGGATGTAAAATTCTGATGATTCAGGCCGGTCCGCTACATAATGGACTCAATAGTTCTAGTTTGTCTGAGATAATGTGAAAGGACAGAACTTGTGTGTGTTTTAATGATGTTTTAATACCTGCCAGCATCGTAAAGTGAATTTCCGCCGTCTGACGTGGTCACGCGGGAATAACCGGTAGTCAGTTGATCGTCGGAGTTGACTGACAGCTCAACCAGCCAATCATTGACTCGCAAGCAAACCGCCCTCGTCCAATCATCGCGAAGGGTTGCGGCAGCCGGAAGTACTTCCTCCGTATCCTGAAGTTGCTGAGTACATAGGTAAACAAGGCAAAATGCTCATTAAATAACACCTAATTCTATCGTTAGGATTGCAGATAAACGTAGATGCACAAATAAAAACCAATAGTAACATGCAGTTGTACTCGCGGTGAAGCGTTTTATGCTATACTGGTAATCGGCTTCAGACAAGCTAATGTTAGCCTACTTAGTTCGCTAAGTAACGTTATAGTAAAACCATTGAGCTTTGTCTCGCCGTTGCACGTTGTCTTTGTCTAAGCCTCCTTGTTTTCATTTCTGTCACATGCACAGATTTTAGAATGGGTCGCCGAAAATCAAAAAGAAAGCCTCCTCCTAAAAAGAAAATGACTGGCGATCTGGAGACGCAGTTTACCTGTCCGTTCTGCAACCACGAGAAGTCATGTGATGTTAAAATGTACGTACATTTATCTGATAAATTAACTGTCCCGGTAACATTTCAGGTTTTTTAAAAAGTCACCCTTTTAACTTTATCCCACCGGCAGGGAAAGAAGCAGAAACACCGGGATAATATCGTGTTCCGTCTGCTTGGAGGAGTTCCAGACCCCTATTACTTGTATCCTTTTCTATATGTGAATGTACATGTAACAAATACCATTTTTGAAACATCCTTTTAAGTTAAAAGGTTGTTAGACAAACAGTAGATTTCATTTGATCAATTGGAGTTTAATAGTAGCTCTAGATGGTATCAATATCTGTCCTGGCTCTAGAAAAAACTGCTGTCTGTAGTTTCCAACTTTTCCAGAACTTTGGAACGCAGCAAACCCAAATCAACAGGTCCACCGTTTTATTAGTTATCTGGAGGATGTCACAAAAGTTTTGACAGTTTTGTGGGGAGAGAAACATTGTAAACAAAAGGCTGGAACAGAGCGTGGAAATAAGCCACACAGGAGGGAGCGGGGCCTCTCCGAGGCTGAAACCTGTCACCATCTCTGCAAACAATCCCCCAGTGAGATCTTACTGGGAAACCTCAGCTCCCCGCACCCACAACCTCCAGGATTTGCATTAAGGTTGAAAGAGCTGGGCTGAAATTTGGCTTTGTTTGAAAAAGAAACCTCTTTATCAAACTGTAACAAATTTGGAGGAAACCCTCAATAGGATTCTGGTTCACTAGATCATGTTAGAAAAAAATGCCATTTGTCAGTGACGATGAATCCAGTTTGACGTGATCAAGGCCATTTTTATGCCTAAAAGCACCTTGAGACAAATCTAAAACGTTGATTAACATTTTAGATTAACGCCAACCTTTGCGTACATCTGGTAAATTATTGATCATGAAGGTGCTGAGCAGAGGATTGCTATTAACCGTTAACACAATTGACAAGATTCGTACCATTGTTCACAATCATTTCCTGTATTGATGTCCAAAGTGATAATAGTGTCATTATGGTCTGAACAGGAGAAGCGACACCATTTCTTTTATCCTTGATCCAATTCTCCTCAGATCTCTCAGAGCCAGTAGACGTGTACAGCGACTGGATAGATGCCTGTGAAGCGGCCAATCAGTAATCCAAGTGTCATGGCCAGGCCCAGGATAGGGTCCTGGTCCTGGTCCTGGTCCTGGACCTGTAACAATCTACTTACTCACATGGGACACGTAGAAGAAGTGTTGTTCACAGGTTGTGTTGCGTTTTCGCAGCACTGTGATCGGTAGTTTCACTTGTCTTCAGCATGGAGAAGCAGCGTCAGTGTTTTTTTTGTTTTCTACCTGATGTTTGTTCCACTAAGATAATAATGTTTAGAATTGTTACATGTTTTTTTTTAAATATATATATTCTGCAACCGTATTGGTTAAGCTGGAGTTGTTTTCCCCTCATTACTATCTGTAGCAGAGGTGCAAAGAACTCTACAGTAACGAGCAGAGTAATAGTCTTAAAGCGTGATTCATAGATGGTAAGAAAATTGTTTATTTTTATTCAGCGTGTTAAATTAGTACAAACCTGATTTCTCAGAATTGTTTAATAGCGAGCAGTGGGACTGAGATCTTGGCTCATTAAATTTTCCTTTCATGTGATGTGAGTGATGTGCGGGTCCTGACAGAGTGGGGAACACATCCCATTTAATGCACTCTGACACCAGCAGCAGGAAGTTTCCAGCTGTGCTGTGCAGCTCCGATCTGATGCTACAGGCTGTGTTCGCTGTAATCAAACCCACAGTTCCTCCCGTTGTTCCTCCTGTTGTTCCTTTTGTTGTTTCACGTTAGGTAAACCCAGGAACGATAATTATGGGGGATTTAAAAAAAAAAAAAAAAGTCAAGGTGTTAGGAGTGAGTGTTTTTGATCATGCAATTGTTTTTGATGTTGATGCTTTAAGACATTTAATTGAATCCACCTTTATCAAACTGATGTGTGCCGATGAAGCATTTATCTTATTGTGATGACATCGATATGTGTTCTTTGAGATATTTTAAATCTTGGGTCTAATCAGTGATAAAAAAAACCAGAGAAGTGATTAGAGCTGATGTATCTTACACACCACTGCGCACGTCATGCTGTTAAATTAGAATAATGCTCTTTTAGTGCAACAGAATAAATCTACTCAAAGTTTCCACATATTATCGTCATGATTCATTCAACTGTTACTTTCTCTGATGAGAAGAGTAAAATGTGATTCCTGTCGATCGTGTGTTTTAAAAGAATCTGCTGCCGTCTTTCCCCCTAAACGAGCGGGAGGTGGGAGTGGTTCGCATCTCTGTGCCGAACTGGTGATTCGGGTTGAAACGTGGTTGAAGTTGACGGTGATCCAGGTAAAAGGACCCTAAATGCTGCAGGACAAATGAAGCCAAGACTAATTAATTAGATTGGCCTTCCCAAACGCTCGATCGAACCCCATCAAGAATCCGTGTACTGTGCAGTTCTGGGATGTCGTGGATGTTTCCTTAATGCTCGGCTAGGGTGTAAAATTGGCATTTTGGTAAATCTATAATCCGATGCAGGTCATTTCTTTTTGATAATTTGTAGAATACAAAAATGGTATTATTGGAAAAATTAGTGGCTCGATCCATCTGGCAACACAAGTCTTCCACTCACGGACCTGTGTTATTAGAAGTCAGTTACTTTATGGCACAGCAGCAGTAAAAGAAAGACATTTAATAAAGATGTTTATTTGAAAAATCACAAAGAGAATTGCTATTCCTTGCACTTTCCATCTGCTGTCTCCATTTTGATTTTTCACACTCGAACAAAAACTGGCCACAAACATCAGCAGCAACACAATGAACTCACTGATGGCGCCTGTGTCGGGTGTTCCTGAAATTCCTTAAACATTGTACAGCTTCCTCGGCGTATATCCTGAGGCAAGGACCCTCTAAAGCGAACCAAAAATGGCTCCTATGTGAAACTGCTAATGGCAGAGACCGTTCTGGTTCTTATTTATTGTTTTATGAGTGGTTTTTTGTTTTTTTTAACCTCAAAATGAGTCTCCGAAACACATGACACAGCACCGGTGAAGGAGGCAGCTCTCCCTACAGCCATAGATTCAGCAAGCTAATACAGAAGCGGCTTCGATCAATAAACTGCACTGCAGGTCAGAGGCAAATGTGTATATTTTAGAATGAGAAGCTCGCTGGAAATTGAGTGTCCAAACGCTCAGCCAAGTGCAAACAAATGCGTCTGATCTGCCCTCCTGTGGCATCTGTGTTGGTGACCTTTCTGGGTGTCCAGGATCCAGTTGTTCTCAGACAGCGCCGCATGTAGCGGATCACAAATAGGAGAAGCAACCGTAGCAAGTCCGTCGCCGGCAGAGCTGAGCGATAATAGATGAGATTTGGAGTGGCTGCCTGAGCTCTTCACCCAGGAAGAGTGTGTCCATGCATGCATGCGCTGCTCTGTGTATTGTATTTGATGACGGACCCCAGCTGGAAGGGTACTGCCGACGCCTTATGAAACATGCTGGAGGATGATTACAATGGAGAGTGATTATCACTTAGTCTCTCATCTGTCTCTGCGTCCCCTCCCACTCCCTCCCCCTCTCTTCTGTTTCTCGCTTCTCTCCCATTCAGCACGCGAGGTCAAGTGTCACCCCGTCTCCGTTGTCAAGGCTGCCAATCACCCACACAGTGAGTGCAAGGCAACTGTTGCCAAGGAAACAGTGATTCGGTTGCTAGGCACCTGGAGCTGTGCTCACAATAGTCATTTTGTTGCTTGGAAGCACACACACATGCACGCACATAAATTGCTCACGAAATAAAGGCTCTGCTCAATCAACAAGTTCGCACAAATTCATATAAATCGTGTTTATATACTGTACTAATAAATAGGAGATGTGTTTATGCAGCAGTAAGAGACCACAGTAATAAACAATTGTAAATGATAAGAGTGCAATTTATCATAAACACATTTGCAAACACGGGCTCATACAATGCTGATTTTGCAAGGCGGGTGTTGATTTTCTAATTTATAATGCTTTGCAACAATGCTTATGCAACAAAATGTAATTCAAGATGTTTTATTCAAGCAACCTATGCAGCCTGATTAATCCGCATGCCCTGACGTCCACAAATTCTTCAGACCCGCACCTCAACCTGATCAATAAAAGGCATAAACATCCATCACACTGACTAAAAATAGTTAACCCATAAAATCAATCAATTCCTTATTTCCGCACCGGCACGTGGACCTGCAGCGTCTCTGGCGTCACCAAGTTCGAGGATGGAGCGTCGTCCTCTTTCACGCGATGCGTCAATCTTTTATTTCAGCACGCAGATCACGGGGACCTCAGAGCGCTTCGTGTACATACGTGTGGGTTTAAGTCCCACCGCGACAGCCAATCAGCAGAGCCGAAACACCGGAGCATCAACAGCGGGTGCCCGCCTCGACATGTCCTCCTGCGTTACTGTCTCCTGTTGCTGCTGCTACAGGCATCAGACTCTCACACGTTTTTGTTTTTTTTCACTGCGAGCCGAGGAGTCAAATATAGTGTGAGAGTCTCCGGTCCACCGTCCTGTGGAAGGGGCCCTGGGGATTTTTCCATCATCCCTAACTTCTGATTATTATTTTTTTTTATGTTGGTGGAGATTGTGATTAGCTGTGAGAGGTGCTCATCAGCTGATAAGATTACCAGCGCACCTGCGTTCACCACTGACTGACAAGGGTTTGCAATCAAGAAGGCTAGGTATTAACGTCTTGAGTCCGGAGACTCGTGTTAAGCTCCCTGAACTAATGCCCGGGGGGGTGGGGGGGGGTTAGCTTAGTGGCGTGCGGCAAGGCGACCCGGCGATGCCTCCGTGGGCGAGCCCGAATTTGGCCATGAAACAAACTCATTTCCTCCACAGGTGTACAAGTGTGACATGGTTGATAAAACTGCAGCGATAACACCTTTTCAGTGGCTAGATTTGATTTGGTCGGCCATGATTGCGTTCTATTTAAAAAAGCTTTCTGACTGAACAAAATAAGCCCCTTTCCCATAAAACACACCCCCCCCCCACCCCCCTCCCAGGGCACTTAATTAAAAACCACACAATGTCTGTGCCACATCCCCTTAATACATGTCTGTCTGCTTTTTTTTTTTGCTGTTGCACTCTTCAGCTTTCGCTCCTGTGCAGGTGATAAAGCATCCACTCGACTACGCGTATTCTCAAGCAATAACATCCACATCTGTATTATCAACCCAAGAATACCCGTGGTCGAGATGGGAGCATAGAGGCTGTCCTCCTCCTCCTCCTTCCTTTCTTTCCGTTCCTTTCTCCTCCCAGCTCTGGATCTCTTTCTCCTTTTCTGTGTGCGTCCATTCATCTTCCGCATGCTCTTGAAAAGCCTCCCCGCGTGGAGGCAAATTCTTTCAGAACAGCACCTACGATAAGAGAGACAAAGGAGATCGTATTTATCCTGGAATTACAACACGGCCGGGCTATAATACACATTTCACGCATGCTTCGATTCACGTTTTGAGCTCGCAGTTTGACTAATAAGCGGATTGTGAGCCGTGCACGCAGCCACACAGGCAGCCGGTTATGCATCTTTACCTGAGCTCCACCATGTAAACAGATTGCACTGCCAGCAGCAAGTCCCTGCGCTCTCCATGGTATCAAGCAACCATTTAACCGAGCACTGAGGGAGAGGGCAGGCTCGCCAATTATCAAATAGGTGTCAGTGTGCGTTACACTGCACTGAGGGGAGAGAATGATTACCAAACAGATGTTCAGCCCTCACCTCAGTCCCCTCCTCCTCACCCCCGTGCCTTCCTTCTTTTCACTTTCCACCCCCACCATCTTACTCCATCTTTGTCCTCTCCCTCGATCGGCTCCTCGACGTCCCCCATTCACTCCCTCCCATCTCCCCACCCCGGTGTGTCCCACGGAGAATAAGCCTGCCTCTTCCCCGTCCACGCTTGCCAATTAGAACCTCAGCATTTGTCAATCAACAGCTGAGGAGGAGAGAACAAGGAGTGTCACTGGGAAAAGTGGTGTTGGTGGCGCTGCCGAGGGGGCTGCGTGGCTGCATCAGCACCACAGACAGCTCCCTCTGGAAAGCCGGTCTGCAAACATGACTTGCCTGTCGCTCCCTTTTTTCCCCCTCCTCGCTCCACACCCCACCATCTTAACCTTTCTTCTCTAATCACTGCAATCTCCGCAGCATCCTCTCCGCTCTCGCCCCGCGTTTACCCCCTCGCTCCTCTCACGTCCACCCAGACGTGGACCTAAAACCACACATCCGTCTGCGCCGTCGGCATCTGCGCCCGTCCGAAGCTGCGTACGGGAAGTTCCCCTTTACCTCCGGCGAGGCTCTCACCTCATTCACACCTGTCATCGCCTACACGCTGAAATACTCTCGTCGCGTTGAAAAAAAAAGGAGCCGCATCCAACAGAGAGGAGCCTGACATCTGTTTCCCTCATTAACTACAGACCTTTAGTCTTCATCGCATTATATCTCTTCTCCTCCTCCACCTCCACCTCCACCCCAACTGTCCATGCATGGGCTGCAGCTGATGACAACCCAAGTGGACGTGTTTTCTGTTCTCACCAAGAGCTGTGAAGAGATATACGTAGGTGTCAGGGATCTGGTGTAAAAATACACCCCGTCGATGCCCTCCTCACTGGATGGGACTGTCTGCTCACTGTCACTGGAATGTCTCTGTCTAATTTGAAGACATGCTTCAGTGTGCTGTAGTGTTTTGTGTGTGTGCGCGCGCGCGCGTGTGTGTGTGTGTATCGTTCGGCTATCAGCGGATGACTCGTGCAATGGGTGTGCCTGCAGAAGCAGTATGGAGTGCATGAACCAGGCCTCTTTTTTTCCCCTTGTCACATCCGTTTTTCCGTCCCCACCCTACGTTTATAAAATTGTACCTTTATTGGACCAGATAGCAACTTTGTCTCATGGAAGGGGGGTGGGGGTGGGGGTGGGGGGGGGGGGTGATGTCTGGTTTGCATTTATATGAAAACCCATTTCCTGAATTGACTTGATTGAAAGGGGACTGGCTCCAGCCGGAGGGCCTAATGAGAGCCAATCGGTCTGTGTTTCACATTTGTGTCCAATTGTAGCGGACTTATCAATCCTTTAATGCACCTGCTGGTCCAGATAGGATGCAGAATCGCCAGCATCTGTGCCAGAGGCAGAGACAAGGCAAGGCTTGAGATGCAGCCAGAGGCGGCGCGGACGCGAGGCCTGCTCCTCGCACATTACCGCCTAATTGCTCAGAACTAAAGGCGCCGTTATGAGGATGTTTATGCTCGGGTCCGCAACGCTGAATCTTTCCAGTCATTTCGGCGACACAGGCGAGGCTCTCAAATAAATAAAGAAATAAATAAACGACTTGATCACGGTCACTGCAATACGTTTGGCCCAGGGGAGCGCGTGAGATGCCACCCTCTCTGCTTACTGCCAAACTTTCGGTGACAAACTCAACACAGACAAACGTGCAGGCCCTAAATGTACAAAGGTTCCAGTTGGCCTACTAGCCCAAATAAGACCCCGACACGCCACTGTAAAACCAGCCTGCAGATAGCAGCACCTGTTTGCTACGTGACAGGCTTGGATATGAAGCTTTCTTTGTTAGTAAATACATCCGCTTCCACTCACAAGAGAAACCGATTCAGAGCGGAAAGCCGGGATCGGATCCTTAACCCTTCGGATTCAGAATGGGAGATTTTTTTTATTTTTATTTTTTTAATTTCCTCTTTTATCTATTAAGCCGCAGAGACGCGGTGACAGGCTCAGTCAAGCCTCAGTTGAGCAGGATGCGAGTGCAACACATCAAGTCAATTGACGGGAACTTGGGAGTGATGCCGACAGGACCAACCTGTTTAGTTCTGACATCGCGGCAGCGGCCAGAATTGATCGGGCGTCGATCCCGCAAGGCGCAGCGCAACCAGTCGGCTCCGCAAGCTTAATTCTACAAGTCTTTCTTTTTCCTTTCTATCGCAGCTTCGGGCACGATCAGCGAATATTAAGATATCAACAATCGAAAGTGATGGAGTAACGAACACAAGCCGCATTTTCCTGGTGACAAAAGCAGAGGGGGGAAAAAATGGAGAACTTACCGCGATGTCCAGAAAAACCATATGTTATATATTGTATCCATGCTGAAGAGTGAGGGTCGGCTATAATGTGCAGGGAAACGCCCCCACCTCCTCCTCCTCCCCGCTATCTCTTTCTCTCCGGTGCGCTTCTTCTCCGGCTTGTGGGGGAATCACATAACCACTCCTTGTTTTTTCCATTCTCTCCGAGGGAGGGATGGAGAGATGGAGCCCGTGCAGCCGCATCAGCATCCCATGCAACTCAACTGCAACCTCTCACCCCTCCTCCTTCTTCCCTTCTCCTCCTCCTCCTCCTCCTCTGTCTCTCCTCCTCCTCCGAACGGTTTTTTTCCCTCCTGTCCAAGCCACCATCCGCCCCTGACGGTGCTTGGATCGTGCCCTATAGTGCAGTGGTAACCAAGCTGGGGTCCGGGGACCAGGGGGGGGTCGTGATGGAGCCGTGGTAGGCCTGAGAAAAATGGGGGTAATTCATTTGGAGTTGCTGTGAAGGATACATGTGACAGGAGGAGCGGGTTTAATTAACCTCTCTTTGTTTCCCAGTGGGGTGGACATATTTGATGATGGATTTTATGAAACGCGTTGCAAATGTTATCTTTGCATTCATAGTGGCTCCCTCATGGGTTAAATCTAAGACTCAAAACATGTTTCTGTGTATTTAGTTGAAATAACTAGATTTCAATAACTGAATAGAGTTGAAAAAAATCTATCTATCTATCTATCTATCTATCTATCTATCTATCTATCTATCTATCTATCTATCTATCTATCTATCTATCTGTACACACACACACACACACACACACACACACACCACACACACACACACACACACACACACACACACACAACACACACACACACATGTGTTTGCTACTGCATTGCTCTGCTCTGTTTTACATTATCCTGAGATGGACAAATGGGAAAATCCATTTTGTTCCCTGGCAGCCTTTGTAGGTTCTCTAACACTCTAAAGGAGGGAGGGGGTTGAGAACAGATATTCATATTCTTGCATCTTTTTTTCACTGGACGCCACCAAATCTTAAACACGGATCCTCAAATAAAAAATGAATCCTTTTTCTTTAATGTCATGAAATATCTTCCCGTGGCCTTAAATGCCTTTAAACGCCTCTCCGCAGGCGGAAGCATCGATGTCATCTGCACACAAACGCCATTTAACGCTTCCACTCTCGGCAACATGTTTTAATTATACAACACAAATTTACAATATTGTTAATTGTAGCACATTTTTCTGTATTATTTTACAAATGCGTCAAAAATCACAGGGTTGTGATATGAGGGAAAAAGGTAGCAGCTAATTGTGCCTGAACCACGGTGCACCATGGAAACAGCGAGCTGGGAGTTTCAGGATCCACTGCTTAAGTATTTACTCCTTAAACCTTTGATGCGTCCTCTGCTTTATTTATTTTTTGATTAACATTATCTGATGAATAAAGGCTGGTGTGTCTGCGGCACTGATTCAGGGAATGGGCCTTCCACCTTCTGTCTGCCGACATGTGCATATGTTCGCTCTATCTCTAAAATTAACACGTTCCGAGTGTGTGATCAGCAGCCTCCTCTTTCTCACAGGTGGTGCTGGCTGTTTCATTGACACTAGCTGCAGAGCTAATGTTAGCCACTTCAGGCTGGAGCAGCGTAGTGGCCATTAAACACACACTAATGTGCAAATAGTGAGACAGAAACTGTTCACGTTAGCATTAGCGACTAGCTCTTTTCTCATGTTCATACCCATCAAAGGGAAATGCATGCACATTGTTGAAAGGAGGGGACGTTTTTTTTCCAAGTCTGGTGTTATGAATACCTCATTTTTGGTGAGTTTGTTTGTTTGTTTGTTTGTTTGGACCACCTGGTGTTCTGGTGAATCACCACCTTTCTGCCTGGTTCTCGGTTAATCTCATACGCAGAAATACGATGTCACACAAAAGCAACCCTGAGTCAGTCATCACTCCAGAGATCACAATAGGCATGGGGGTCATTGCATGTGCTGATTAGTGTTCCCTGCAGGGCCTTAACAGGGGTTTCTACAGGGGGCTATTGAGTGGGGGGGGGGGGGGAGTTTCTACACCTAATCCTGGGAGTCTGCTGGGACCTCTGTATCCAGTTGATGGTCTTCCTGAGGACACAGGCTGGATGTGTTGATGGAAGGGGCCTTTATAATCCGCTGGTGCACAGTTGTGAAACGCCTGTGTGCGTGCGTGCGTGCGTGCGTGCGTGCGTGCGCGCGTGTTGAATGCTCGGGTAATGAGCCACAAGTTAAATTAGCTTTTGTCTTTGACGCTGACTTGCCTTTAGTCTTGCTTTCCCTCCCTTCTTCCTGATCTTTTCGTTCTGGTCTCAGACATCAGAGGCGTGACCGCAGACAGACGGCGAACATGTAAATTTGGAGCGAGGCACCGGAGCCTTTAGAACCATAAAAAAAGGAGCCATGATAGCATATTTCCTCGAATAAGCAGGTCTTTTCTCTTTCACACATTCACATAAACACACTGGCACTCCGCGTTAATGGCTTCGTAATTGTCAGAGTCAGACCATTGGGCATAATCAGGAGACTGCAGTAAGGCAAAGACCAATATTTGTAATTTACTATGACAGATAGTACATTTTTATTACCCAAGGGCTGCTGGTTTGTTTGGGGATGTGATAAAGCACACTCAGTCAAATACTTTATTTAAAATCTTTCCTCTCACTCTCACAAACGCACCGACTGTGTTGCGCCTGCTAACGTTCCCTTCTATGATTTCACCCTCGCGCACGCGTCTGTGACCTCTTCATCAACGCTTTTTGCTCGAACGTTATGGATCATATTTAGGCAGGTTGGTTATGCGTACAGATCCCAGCATTTTGGTTTGTTTTGGACTAACGTAACATTAATGGAGATTTGCATTAAATGAAGCAACCTTCGATGGGGCAGAGCCGGAGACATGCCTCCTTTAATTCCACACATTCATCTTCGTCATGCAAATCTTTTGTCTGCATTTTCCCCTAATGCAACTTGACCACTAATAACAGCATTGGACATTCATCTGTGTTACACTCATAAATAATGTATCCTTGACTGCGTGCTATAAACCGGGCTCTTCCGAGGAGGTTTTCTAGCTGGAAAATGGTGGGTTTTTTTTGGTTCGTTATTTCCCCGTCGTTAAACCAAGGCGAGAACCATTAGATGATCGGAGAACATTAAAATTCAAAGATGCAGATGTGCTCACCAGTCTGAATCTATTGTTGATGATTAGGTGCGTTTACCACCTTCAGGCACATGTGTGCAGCTCCACAGCGCTAATTGTTGATTTCAACGTGGAGGCTTTTAAAGTCTGACGCCACCGTTGTTTGGGCCGAGTTGACTTCCTGCTCAGAGATCACATCTGACCTCACAATTTGATCCCTTAGAAAGATTTTGTTGTTTGCTTATTGGATATCAAGTCCGCCGCGAAGGGCATTATTCAAAGTGGAGGCCGAATTTATTATTAAAAGCTCATTTGAGCAGCGTACTCATTCAATCGCTGACTGAGTCGCCAACACCAGCTTCTCATTCATTTCTAACAAGAGCGAGTGGGCCCGCTCACTTTGGCGCCATGACTTATGGTGAAATATCGTGTGTTGGCAGCGTGCAGCTGCTTTGAGACAGAATTAATCATGTCCAAAACACTGATTTAACAGTCAAAAGGCATTAGAATAACACATGTAAATAATAGATTTGAGTGGTTTTGGACTCTGGTGCAGAACTTTAAAATGTCACTGAATCTTCTCTAATTAGAACTGAAGGATGCTGCTCAGTAGTCAGTTTGTTGCATTGGAGACTGTGGAAGCTGGCAGTCAGGGCGGAGAAGCTGTGTGTCTGGTTAGTATGGGTGTGTGTGTGTGTGTGTGTGTTAACAAGAGAGACAAATAGGACACACAAATAGGAAGGGGGGGAGGAGCAGGTGCATCACTAATGGCTTTTTAAAAAGGTTACAGCGTAGAGCTCTTCTTTTCTAATGGGGCTCCGGCTGTGCTTGAGAAGCAATTTCCGGAAAAGATAATGTTGTCCAGAGTGCAGAGCTCTCTCTCTCTCTCTCTCTCTCTCCCCCCCCCCCCCCCCCACACCACACACACACACAACACACACACACCCTCTCTCGATGTGTATGTGTGCTCTTGTCATTAACAAGACTGACAAACACAAAGAACACAAAGAGTGGGCGGGAAGAGGAGAGAGGAACAGGGGAAAGGGAAAGAAATGTCTAATGTCTGCGCGTTGCAAAGTCAGTGCACCTTCACGTGACAAGTATCAGCTCGATGACTAACACGGGCCAGCGGAGGTCCCAAGTCAAAATCCTCCTGAGCATGCACAGTCCCGTGTTAGCAGATTTTCTTTGCTTTTACGCGACGAATGGGCAATTTTCTCTCAGAAATGTTGCACCTAATTAATTCCAAGAGCGTCGTTACTGGTTTACTCCCCGGGTTACTATGGTAAACAGCGCCTCCTCGTGGCTGCGGCGCGCAACTACAGTTTGATCGACGCCGCTGATAAAGGCGTGATCTGGTCCGGCTCTCCTTCACCAGTGAACTATAGAACACCCACAACTCTATTTTAATATTCAAGAATAACCGAAATAATGGCCACTGTAACGATTTACAGTCTGCATCAGAATTTGATTTTTTCTGTAAATGTCATATTTAATTGACTGCGCTAGTTTCCTTAATTTACGTCCTACATATACAATTTGTATACATATAATTTTTCCACATCTTTATTCAGAAACTGCATGCATGTACAATATCACAATATTTGAATTGATGTCAGATGGCTGTAATCCAGTGAGTTCATCAGGGCTAAACCCATAAAGCTTTCCAGTGATGTAAATTCATGGGAGGCTGCAACATCTTAGGCTCAGACTGGAGTTACACCCATTTTATTGAATGACGTCAGACGCCAGACTCCTAAACTCACTAAAAATAAAGTGTACAGAAAACAGTGGGAACACAAATCAACTTATGATTAAGCTTCTCAAGCATAAGGTCTGTTTTCACTGGATTTCACTGGCTGAGGAGTCAGCTTATTGATTAGCTCGCCCTCTTTGCCTTGCTTCCACTCTCTTTTTCATTTCAGTAGTCAAGGACATCTTTGCCTGTTTTACACTCCTACAGATGATGTGGTTTTTGCTTTCATCCCTTTTAATACGCGACTTGATAAAGAGCTCAAAACTGTGTTTTCAAGGAGGCAATAAGTGTAATAGAAATGAAACAAGCTTTGGTTCTGTTTAGCCAGGCAGACCATTACCAGTTTGGAAATATGCTGCATGAGCACCTTGACTTTATCTGACCTGAATGGAAGAGGACTTTGCGTAATTGGGAACAGATGTGTTTATCTTTCTTGCCAAAATGGCAGCCGCAGAAATGGTTCTTTACAGAAATATATGTGGCAGGTTGATGCGCAGCGTTTCCAGGTGAACAAAGTGAGCTAATGAGGCTGCAACTGAAGTACGAAGTGCTCAGAATTTAATTTTCATGTGAACGTAAATTCAATTGTGCTTAGCGTTTATTAGCCTGGTGTTTCTTCCTTTTATTTTCTGCTCGATACTTTCAGGGCTGCGTTTAATTAAAAGATTGCGTTTACATTTTTGTGCCGTGTGTGATGTCGTTCTTGCTGAAATGTGTCACCGGGGAAAACAGAGGAACAGCAGTTGTGGTGAAGTATTTGGAATTTATTTTGGTAAATAAATACAAAACCGAGACATTTAAACATGAAAATAAGATTTGGACAGCTATATGGTTTGTCCAAGTCTACAGTTGTTTACAAAAATGTCTGACTGAAAAGTTTTACTGGGTAAATTCAGGGCTATAATGAGCACCTTCTGCTATAACAGGCGTTGTTAGGACGCCTTGGCAGGGGTCCTTCGGAGGCCTGCAGTTACACACACGTCCAACTGTGTAATTATAGCAGCTATTTATTTTTTTTGACAGTTTAACTTAACAAAAAAAGCCAAATTAACAGTTATACTGCCATATACTGTGCTCATTTTTAACATACGCACAAACCATTTAATAAGCACACACACACACACCCACACCCACACCCACACAAGAAAAAAAGAAATCTCCGTTATATAAGCCAGGCTCATCAGTACCACCTACCTGAAGAGTCCTTATGGACTGAGACGCATTCAGATTGACATATTTGTCCACTATAAATCTGCTTTTAACAATCACTCCCAACCAGCCTGACCGCTTCAGGTACTTCCGTCACACATTTCGTACCACATACAGTAATAATAATGGGTTACCTACTGTGTAAAGAAATGTAGCGTATGTACTCTACTATACAAAACTGCCCCTCGGTGTCACACACGGGTCGGTGCCGTTAGATTTCAAAAGATATGGTGATGAGTCCGGTGCACGCGATAGGAGCAAATGGAGATAAGAAGAGGGCGGGGAGAACAGGTGGCACTGATGGATTCAAAGAAACCAATAATCAGACTAATAAATAAATAAATGAATCAATACGATTGTTAATCCAGGCGGTTAATGGACAGCCCCACTGTCCCAATTTGATACAGTTCAGAACCAGAGATTTGATGTTCAACATTAGTCGTTCGGAGTGTCTGTGACCACAGCCGTGCACGTGGAGCTGGACTGACATGCTTGTGCACAGGAAGCAAAGAGGGGAATCCCTCTGCATCTGTGCCCGTTTATGGGATATTTCCCTGGCTGTCTGCTTTAAAAGCTGCCTGGAACCGCGTCGATGTCTTCAGATGTGGCGCTGCCTCGCGTCTCCACCGGTGCCGGTTCCCTTCAGCAGCTCGGCAGTGAACATGGAGTCTGGAAACATGGTGTCAAGGGGGATTTAAAAGTAGGGGGGGGGGGCTTCCACAGGCTGCACCAGGGTCATACAGGGGTCATCCCTCCAGTTACCTCTGATTTAGCTGATTCTACGTCTGCGACTGCTCCCTCCCCTAGTTTTCAATTTCAGGTAAACTATCCTTCTAAAAATTCTATTCTCGGTGAACCCGTCTAGTTTATGGGTCACCTTTGGAACTCAAAAAGGTAATTACACAGAAAAAAAGAGTCAAGGGAGGTGGAAAGTAACAGAACTGTGAAAAATTGCACAAAGAACTCCACATGGAATCAGGCAGGAAGTCAAATCAGAAACCTCTACATCTATATATATATCTATATATATATAGATATATATATAGATGTATATATAGATGTAAAGCCTACACAGAGATGTAAACACACACACGGTACTGAGGAGGAGGTGGAATATCGGTGGAACGTTGATGGGCTCTATTGTGTTTACAGCTTTTATCTGTCCCTTTAAACACTGTATATTCAGAGATCAGATCTATTAGATGCAACAGTTTACGCCACATCGGTTCATCTGTGCTGTAACTGACAAAAGTGCTTCTGATTCAGGTGGCGTCTCTTCCTTTTTACCGTATTTTTCTTTCGTAAAGGTCTTTGTTCGAAATCATCTGTCTTTCTCTCCACTGTATCGTCCTGAGTGTTACAAAATGGTCTTTTTAGGATGATCCCCAAGTGATTACAATATTCTTTATCATTTAAAAAAAAGGAATCCTCAGCTCCGCTGAAGGATTTGATTTGATTCGGCGTTCTTTCGCATCTCCAGCCAACAGTCTTCGGTGTCATTTGACGGTCTTTGTTAAAAACAGGACACAATATTGCTTCAAAGGACTGAAAGGCCATAGTGGAGGTCACGTGAGGGGGCAACAGAAGGGCGCTTGTCCGTCTCCCGTCTGTCTTTAGCGGATGACCACGTTCAGCCCTGCTCGCCATGTGCAAATGTTGCTGTTTTGCCTCCTGCGACTGGCGGACCTTCAGACCTGGGTGGACTTGACTCGTCGGAGAGGATGGCGTCCTTCGGGGTGGGCTGGGCAGGGCGGGGGGCATTCGGAGGGCAGGTCTAGACTGCGCTGGTTAGGCAACGCCGAGGGGGGAGGAGCACATCGGGAGGGGTGGGGGATCTGAGTGGCTGATGGTCATGTGACCTCAGAATACGGTAGCCCTGGAGCCTATCGTGCAGAAAAAGATGGAACGTTAGCAGAGACGAGGGGGGAGGGACGATTCAGAGCACACAGTGTGTTTTCTTTCTTATCTTTAAGCCTATAAATAATGTTAGCATTTTCAGAGAGTTGGGTTTGAGGCTGCAGAGGTAATATCTGCGGCTATTTTGGCCGGCGCTCAGCAGCAGCTTTTCAACAGTTCTTTAAAATCTTGGACCGCATCGTGCGTCCCGCTGTGCCAGAGAAGCTCGGCGTTGATCCCGCCCACCACCCCTCCTGCTCAGCCTTGGAACATTTTCCCAAAGTTGACCAGCGGAAGGCGAAAAGCAGAAATATAAAAATCAGCAGAGAATCGGGTTTTGCAGGTGGGACGACGATGCCACATTCGCAGTTTTCTCCTGAAAGCAAAACTAGCGAAAACTAAACTGGAAGCAAAACTAGCGAAAACTAAACTGAAAGCAAAACTAGCGAAAACTAAACTGAAAGCAAAACTAGCGAAAACTAAACTGAAAGCAAAACTAGCGAAAACTAAACTGAAAGCAAAACTAGCGCCGCTGTTTCTGTTGTCTGTCAACTACAGTAGTTAAAATCAGGCCTTCTGGCCTTGCCCATGATAAAAGAAAGCTCCTATTTCACCCATTTATCAGAAATGTCTGTATATTTTGGTCCAGATCCATCCCCCCGTCCCTTACCTGGAGGCCACTTAACTTTTCGAGTGGACTCTCAACTCGTGGCAGGCTGAGGAGTGGGATCCCCACCGCCGCCTCCGGCCGCTGCAGAGGCAGAGGAGTCGGCGCTGCCAGGTGGGCTGGCTGGAAATTGTTGATCACACACGACACCTGACGGAGGAGAGTTTGTTGATAGATGCTCTATTCCTACTGCTGACTTTACGGCCCTCTCCTCCTGCTTATTTGTGTTTGTCTCTCACCAAGAAGGCCGCGATGGCGCCGCCGGTGATGAAACCCGCCAGAACGTCATTCCAGTGGTTTCTGTGCTCGGTCACTCTTATCACGCCCACCAGCACGGCCAGAGACAGCAGCGCCAGGCACAAGGTCGGCTTCGTCAAACGGGTCCCTTTGGCCCGGAACATCAGGGTGATGTACATCTGCGGGGAAACAATGGAAAAGATGAATAAACCACCAGAGGTCAGACTCTGCTTTAAGGTTTAATACCATCTGAAACTGCAAAGATGAGAAAAAACTGTGTGCAAAGTGCTTTTGTTAAAGAACTGGTTGCTTCTTTTGGCTCTTGAGCTCAAATTGTTATTATTTTTACACTAGTTAGTTGAATATTGTGGAAAAAAAGTGAATGTATTGCACAGTGATGCTCATTATACTATTGTTGCTATTGATTGGTTGTGTTTTTTTTGTGTTAATTTTAGTACTTGGTGTCTGGAATGATTAATAGGTCATCATTCAACTGATGTACTTACAATTGAAACAATAAACTTAAGGACTAAAAACCAAATGAGTGATTTTTGTGCTTTCACTCATGTCCTCACATGAAAAGGTCAATTAAACGACCGTCCCTTTGTTTACGAGTGACGCGCTCTGCGTTCCACTTTTCCTACCACTGTGTAGATGGCTGAGTAAAAGCTGAGTGCTGCATCTTTGGAGGGGAAGGATTTGCGAGCGGACGCCACCAGGTACGGGTTTCCTGTGCAGGCTCGGTTCTCTGTGATGTACTGCAGGGGCGACTGGCAGCCCAGGGCGGTGTAGTTTGGCTTGCAGGCTGTTAAAAAATGAGGGGTCTGGTGACCTGTCACCACTTGTCCTGCGTTGGCGAAGATGGTGGTCGCGAAGAGGCCAAAGGAGTAGACACCTGCATAAAAGATAGGGGAGAGGAAGAAATGAAGGGAGGGAGGACAAGTGTGGAAACTACGGATATGGGAATCAGTCAGTCAGATCATGTTAAATGAGGGTTAAATGGGTTCAGTGCTGCAAACTGTGTGGGACTAAGAGACCAGAGAGACCCAGGCCTCCGTTCTGCATTTTAAACAGGTCAGAAAGGTCACAGATAAATGCAGAGATGGTGAAAGAGGAGGACATGAAATAAAGGGAATGGATCCAGGGGAGAGCTAAACGATGGGAAACCGTGCTTTCCCTTCTGTCTCATCTAACTGACCCAGGAAACGTACGATCCGCCGCACCAGTGGGTTAAAATAACAGCAGTCAGCGGTCACAATGGTCTTCTCCTGAGCACCTTCGGTCTTCACAAAGAAGCTGGTCACCTCCCCGATCAGGATCTGGAACAGATGAGATTATGTCTCATTGGAACTCTGTGTAACATGTTGGTAAAAGATGCACGGCCACAGACTCGCGGCGTTTAGCTCATTTCATGCTAAACACCACAACCTTGGTGGAATCCTAATGAACCTTCATCAGCTGGGTCTCAACAGATGCATCAAAACCAGCTTCTATTTCAAATGTGATTAAAACAGTAGAAACCCTTCCTTCCAATCAGTTTTCTGATTCCAGACTGGGCAGTTTCCTCATGACCTGCAACTGCTGCACTAAATACAACCACATTCTCATGTCTGCTGGTACTGATAGAAGGTTCCAATCATGGATGGAGTGAAACTGATGCCTGGTATGGATGTACAGTCACGAGCAATTCACCGAGGAAGCCGATGCAGGCGTTTTTGAAGGCGTCCTAAAGGCCTGACAGCAGCACAAAGCCATCTTCCCTCAGTTCTGATACGCTAAGGTAAAAGGAAAAAAAAAATCAATCACAACATCTTTGTTGTGTTGTAGAAGAAATGGAGCGAGGCAGTCGCGCACTCAGAGAACACAAT
This sequence comes from Takifugu flavidus, assembly GCF_003711565.1. Lineage (NCBI taxonomy): Eukaryota > Metazoa > Chordata > Actinopteri > Tetraodontiformes > Tetraodontidae > Takifugu > Takifugu flavidus. The sequence continues at coordinate 533,930 of NC_079525.1, forward strand.
TCAAACAGCATGAGCAAAATATTCCAATAGAAAACTTGCTGAAAGGAAAAAAAAAGATTCTGTCATGCTAACGTTCTGGTGACAGCCTTCAGAAGAAAGGTGGTTCAGCAGATTTCTGGGAGAAGCTCCTGTGACGCTGCAGAGTCGTCTGGCAGCCGAATCATAGAATTCCACAGGAGTTGCTTAAACTCTAAAGAGAGGGAAACGCTTCCATTCAACCTGCTTCTCAAGCCAAAGTCAAATTTCATATATTTCAATAATAAAATAATTCAAAGCCGAATGTATTCATACAGCCACGGGGGGTAATGAGCTGCTGGGCGGAGGTCTCTGCCCTCCGAGTGCTTTTGTTCTAGCTTTGATCGTTTCGCCGCCAACATCTTATCTCAAAATAGGAGCAACAGGACACGTCGGTGTCGAGCAAACACCTGTGATTGTCTTTATTTTTCTCCATTTTTGCTCTCACGGTGGTTTTCAGGCACAGGCTTGCGTTGTCGCAGCTGACGCCGTGTTTTCGGCAGCGTGGATCCGGACTTCCCTCACGCACCTTCAAAGGCAACATCAAACTTAAGGAATTGGGGAGACGCAGACTCAGATGTGCACATCTGCACGTTTGTTGATTAGAAAAACAGACCCTGGGGTTGGCACAGTTTTGGGAACCGTGGGCGTACACCTGCTCAGATTGTGTGTTTTGGGCAATTCTGTTTCATTTGGGGCTTGGTTTATTTAGCTGATAGTCCTGGGTCTGCTTTTCGAGCATGTTCCCTAGTCTCTTTGATTGAGAATGATGTCAATAACCCGTGAGGGGGAGCACCGCGACACCAATGTGAGCATCCTGATATTGAGTGCTGATGGGCTCCTGGGTTGTCAGATGTTGCATTTCTTCCTCGGTCGTGTGTTCAAAAGGTTCTAGAAATCAATATCCATCACCTTTTGCACTGGTCTCTCAAATGTTACTTCCTTTAATCTACAGTAGAAAGGTCTGCAGCATCCATCCATCCATCCATCCATCCATCCATCCATCCATCCATCCATCCATCCGTCCTAGATGCACATTTTTTATTTGATTAATTTATTAAAAGATGCATCACTTACTAATGTTTCATCTCTATAAGACAAGTTCATTTACAAAATTTAAAAAATGGAAGAAAAACATTTGAAATAAAGGTTGTAACAACAATGAATTAGGTTGGATAGTGATTGTCAGTCAGTCCTGAAGGACAGCGGGAATATTACATTCTAACAACAGGGGGCGCTAGAGCTCCACCTCGGCCAGTAGCGACGAGAATTCCAAAAGAAGAAGAGTAATAAACAACAAATGCGGTCTTTTTTTTCCAGAATTTCTTTACTTCTTACTTTACAAATGATGGCCTCGTCTTTATTATCATTTTCATTTTTTGCACATGACCAGTGGAACGTGAAGATAAAACAATAATTAGTGAAATAACCGCAGATCAGGTAATTGTTTGCAACAAAGTTGGGACTCAGTGGGAGATAAACTGTGGATTGAGAACAATCTCTACAATCCCGAAAAGGAGAGATTTTCCTTTAAAATTATGATTATTTTCAGAAACACAGGCGCGTGCACACACACGTGCACCCCCTTGACCATGGCGAGATGCTTCCATGTGTACACCAGCAGACTGCAAATCTCATCACGTCACATGACTAGCATGAAATAAAATACTGAAAAATAAGAGTTGACAGCATCCTGGCTACGCAGAGACCGTTGAATTAAATAAAACAGATGCTGCCTCTCAGTTTGGGGAATTTTAGAAATGTTTTAAACAACGGTACGCTCCATGAATCTCATGCTAATGCTAATGTAATGTAACTGTGAACAATTTCCCATCTTTGTCAGATAAGAGAACAAAGACATACTAAAGGTCAGTGTTTTGTTTCAAAAACACTTTTCGTGTGTCTTTTTTCCGAGTGGGAATCGACCGTGTCCTGGAGGCAGTTGTTATATATTTTTTAGGTCACATTTATTTTATGCTTATCTAAGACACGGTGCATTTGTGCGTAAACACCTGATTACACAGACAAGGGGATGAGAAGATGTGGTGGAAGACAGAAAGTAGGGCAAGAGATGAACAAAGATGAAACCAAGAACCTTACGGATGAGGAGAGAAGCGAGGGGCGACTGATCCCTCCACCGAGAGCGGAGATCAGACGGTCGCCATTGTTACGTGGTGTCTGTAAAGCTCTTAACAGACTTTTGAAGAACCGTGGCTCTTTTTAACTGCTAACAGAAAAGGTGAGAGGAACCCTGCGAAAAAAGCAGGGCACAGAGACGTGCACATCCCCCAGCTTGTGGGTTGGTTGGAAAGCATGTGACTATTGATCCACATGGATCAATTTGGTTCAGTTATGACCAGTTAGTTCAGTGTAATAGAAGGCTGCATCCTGGCTTCGCTGTTATTCTATAGGCAACAAAAGGCAGCCGCATCCACTCTCTCCATTTTTCCTCACTCCAAAACACTGACGGCGTCAACTATGACTAACACTAGCATCAATCAGAACCGGAAGCGGTGATGCAGCATTAAATGTCTGGATGACGTCTCGACGTATAAAAGGAAGCTTAATCTGGAAGAGGAAGGTTGGAATTTACACGGTTGCGAAGCTTTTAACAGAAGTGCGTGGGAATAGGGGCTTCACAGTTCTGACTGAGAAAATGGTAAATTGATATGCGCATTTGCCACATGACCCTCAGTTGGTATTATTTAGGGATCCGCAGTGTCCTTGAAGGTCTCCTAAAAATGCCTCCGCACTGACAGGAAGCAGACCTTCAACGTTAAGCTTCCGCAAATATCACCTGGCTTTTGTGGACACTGCAGGCCCAAACCTCCACTTTCTACCAAGCCTTCACACACAGCACACACATCCTCACACACACGCACACACACATGCACGCAGGCAGGGATGGTAACCATGACAATTCAGCTACATGCGCTTCATCATCACCCACACTCTCTCTATCCTTCGCCTTCTCTCTGTCTCACTCTGCTTTTGTTCTGTAACTCACTCAGGGTTCAGGCAGCTTTCCGAAACCCTCAGTAGAAGAGGAACTACCAGAATCATTATTTTTTCCCCTCCTGATTCGAATGAAACTTTCCAGCCTCTGTCTTATTCTCAGCCAGGTTACCGTGACACCCAGTTCATGGCGCTCTCCCTCATTCGCCTCTATGCCTCCACTTCCTCATGCTGCCTTTTTTTTTCTCTCCGGAAGAAAAAAAAGAAAAAAGCTGGAGAAAAGATAAAGACGATAATAACAAGGAACTAGCGAACTGTGGATTAGAGCGGAAGATTGCCGCGAAATTGTCTGAGTGTATTGCCGGATTAGTGTCCTCATCTGCGGTTACAGCCTGTTTTACAGGCTATCACAGCAGGATGAGGCAGCTGGTCAGACGTATCGACCCAGGGGCTCCAGGGCCTGCTGTCTCCATCTCTCAATCCTCGACCCAGGGCGACTGGCAGAGTCGGGATAAAACCACGATTATCCTTTATTATCCTCGCCTTTTCTCACAGGCCGCACTCGTAAGGAGCTAATCTTCCTGTCTGTCTCTCGTATGGT